>NW_015505627.1:1171518-1191808 GCF_001515645.1 Sinocyclocheilus grahami
TAAATTAATCACTTTTGACAGGTAGTCCCCCATATTTTCTTCTGTAGGCTAATTCCCGTCTCTGCTCTACCCCTTCTTACTTCTCAGCTCTTGGCCTATTACATAAGGTACAGTTACCATTCATTATGCTACAGGCCCATGAGAAGACTAGAAACACGTCCTAGTGTCTCTGTTTATGTACCTTGAGGTGTTTGATATGTCCCTGCTAGCTTAACTAACAGACCCCCTAGGTTTCATGACCCTGCAGCAGCATTCCTTTTAACAAGTGACAACTGCTTAGTCGTATCTCCTAGCTTAAACTAAATAAGGAAAGCTATTCCTTCTCCCTCTGTCTCTTACTGATTTTATTTCAGTTTTGTTTATTTGATACCTTCATAGTGACAAAACCTGTGAACCATCAGTGCTTTGAGTAATAGTTTGACCACACATATAGCCCGGTCATTAGCTGACCCCTGCTTACAGCCCCGTCAACAAAGTTACTCAAACACTCTCCTTGTGTTCTTAGCACCCTACCTCACTAGCTGCCCCTCACCAGCTATTCATACCTTACACAACCTACAGAGCCGTTCCCCATACAGATAGCTTAACACCTCTGTGCGTACTTGCATTTGCCTTCTGCCTCTCTCTCTGGTGTTCCCACAAGTGTGCCAGTATGTCACAGATATTCCACAGACATCCAGCCCTGCCAGCTCACCAAGACCACCTGGAAACCCAGCAGAGCACTGTGATGACATCCTTCAGCCCAAAGCAGCCAACGACCTGCAATGGCAGAGAAAGGAACAGAGAGACTGCAACACATGTGGACACCTGACACCCAGCCTGAACCACCAGGATCATCATCTCCTTGGCCCACACCCTCAAGGGCCTCAGACATGAGGCAAATGAACTGAACCTGCAAGTCACAGAGTTCGACAGGGGACTAACACCTGTTCAATGAGAGAAAGCACAGAATGGATGCAAAGAACCTTACAGAATGGCGCAACTGAAGGAAATCACCAGTCTTCAGGAGGCTCTAACAGCTGCTGGACACTGAGCGCAGCTGGAAAAAGCCATCAAACTGGACTTGGAAAGAGAACTGTTTCACATAAAATCACTGTTAAAAACAGCGTATGGGGATCTTAATGAGAGAGACACTAGAGCTAAAGTCTTAGAAGGCCATCTGCATGCAGCCAGAGCTGAGGTACAAACCCTGACTCAGCAATTCTGCAAAATTAAAGAGGAGCTTGACATGGTTCAGAAATAACCGAAACAGTCCTACAGACTGCGCATGGTCTCAAGTAAAAGACACCCTGCTGCATGTCACACTGCCAGCAGTGCAAACCCCCTCATCCATGTACACAGATACAAAGGGGGGAGCCAAAGCGTACTGCTTGACCCTTCACAAGTCAACTTCCTGAAAACCTCTGCAGCTGCAGAAGGAAAATTATTAATTCAGGCAAGCCCTGAAACAGCACATGGAGGGACACTCAAAGACCTCAACCGAATGGCCAGAAACATCCCTACATTCCCACCAGAACTTGCAGGAGACCATGCGAGATATTGACTTTCACCTGCAGGGAGAAGAGCAGTGGAGAGAGAACACAACCCTGAGGAGCTCCAGTGATGTGTTCTCTCTCCACTGCTCTTCTCCCTTGTCTTGGACCAGTGTGAACCACCAAGATAGACTCTATCTGCTCTGGATCACCTCTAACCCAGAGGTGCAATGCTTCCTGGCCCGACAACCAGGACACATCCAATTGGACAACCAGCTGCTTAAACAACCCATCATAAAGGAATTCTCAGACCCAAGTCTGAACACGGATTAATCTCTGCTCTAGCCGCCAAACAGGGCCGGTATGAAACTCCACATGATTACTACCACAGACTTCGACGAGCTTACTTCAGAGCTCGCAATGAACCTGCTTCAAGAGCCTTTTCCTCCGAAACCTCCACCCCTTTGTAAGTCACCATTTAAGCATTACAGCCTGCCACACAATGCCTATTCAACAACTGTGTGACCTGACACAGAAGGCCTTTAACAAGCACAAGGCCTCCACCAAAAGTGTTTGTAAGACCCCACTAATTCTGAACTGCACAACCCAGAATCCAAAGTAGGCATCAGAATGCACCCAGCATTGCCACAATGCAAGGCCCTTCTACAGAAAGCCCTTAGCCAGTGGAGGACAGAGCTGTCACCTTGGCAACAGACCCAGGTACCAGACCAACCAGTGGCAGAAGCCATGGAAAAGGCCGTTTTCACCCTCTGAACACCACGGTATGCCCAACAGCAGTCCACCACAACATCCTCCTCCACACCCTTTAGACAGGTGCCAAACGGAGGCTGCACAAAGGACAGCTGGACTTGACTACTTCTGCATTACAGGAGCTGCTGACACTATCAAAAGAGCTCCTTGAACAAAACTCAACTGAAGAGTACTGGGAAGGACAAACTTCTGACTCCTTGCCTGACGCAACACAGCATCAGACACCTCCTAGGGAGGAGCATCCCTTAAAACCAGTCAACACCCCAGAAGCAGCCAGACAACGTTGGATGGAGCAATGGGCCAACATGCCCAATAACGAAACCTCTACCAACACAACTCAAGCCAGCTCAAGTCAGTGCCGCCACAAGAGCAAAGCGACACCGCAAACATCAGACTTCTGCTTTTGCTTCCGGCTTCGCTACCGTTCGGACATTCCTGCTTACTGCTCTGTGCTTTGTTCCCTATTTCTGTACTTTTCTCTGATTTTTCTCAGATTTTTACTTCAGCAGATTAGCACAGTGCTCAAACAACACATTTTTGACACAAACACTAAAACTAAAAACTCTTTGGGACTGGAATAATACTACAAAAAAGGGGACATTTGCCTCCCACTGCCATCAGCTTACACTCCGGAGACGGGAAAACACAGCTGTCTACATTCAAACAGACAAGAGAGGAAATGCCTCCTGTTTAATCTACTTGCTGCATGAACTGCTGCAAACTTCTACAAAGGATTGCGATTCTTGAAACAATGTTACTTGCTGGACTTCCAAAACAGGCAGAACACTCAGCAGACCGTCATCATGGACCCCCTCAGCATACAGCCGGTGAGTCCCATGAATCTAGTGAATCTCAAAAGTTTATACCAAGTGTAAAGGAACAAGCTGAAACTGATCGTCACACTAATCGATGGCACATACAGGGAGCGAGACCCAAGGGCACTCGAGACATCAGATTGTCACGAGTATCTCATATTGCTGCGATAGCATTCCTCCACCCCAGATTCGGCTATGACAAGGTTTGCAAACACTGGTATTCTACCACCCCCTATACATCTTGAGAACAGATTTAAAGCATTAATGAATGCGGGTGAGGAATCCCCAAATGTGATTAAACATGGATCGGATCAGCCAGCAGCTAACATCGCTACTAACATGCGCTCAAGGTCGAGCAGACAGCGGCATTCAGCTCAGAGCGCAGCCGAGCCCAGGACTCTGATAGTGGGCGACTCCATTATCAGAAACATCAGTAGCAGGAGTACAACTACCTGCTGTTTTCATCAAGCAACAGTCTCTGATGTGAACAGGGAACTCTGGAACATTCTGATGAAGCACAAGACTTCAAATCAAATCATCATCCATGTGGGGAAGAATGATATTCGGAAAGAGCAGTCAGTACTCCTTAAGAAGGATTTCAGTGAACTCTTTGAAACACTTTGAAGACTCAAAGTTCAGTCGTTCATCAGTGGTCCACTCCCAGCAAGGGGAACTAACATGTTTTCATGGTTGCTTGGGCTAAACACATGGCTATGAAAATCCTGCAATATAAAAGGAGTGAACATCATTGACAACTTCAATCTTTTCTGGGGCCATAAACAACTGTTTAAACCGGATGGCCTCCACCCAAACAAACTTGGTGCAAGAGTACTTAAGGACAATACCTACTTCTCCCTCCGTCATCCTTCAGCAGAGTGTGTCAAACCACTCAGCCTGAATAGCACACACACACCTGGTCCGAGTCGTCATGTGGTTGACACATCCCACAAGGACACCGATAACACCACGCAGCCACAATAAGCACTGCTCATGGACAAAATCCCGGCTGAGCCCTGCACACAGAGCTCATCACAGACAGACTGTGACGTATCAGAACAGCTCCAAGGCTCAGCACCCAAGGACGACTTTCTGGAAAACAGCCAGGGAAACCAGGACAACATATCACAGCCACCGGAAACACCAGAGACAGCCCATCTCACCAAGTCACCTTTATTTATATAGCGCTTTTAACAATACAGATTGTGTCAAAGCAACTGTACAGCATTACTTAGGAAAATAGTGTGTCAATAATGCAAAGTGACAATAGTAAACACTCATTTTTCAGTTAAAGGCAGTTCATCATTGAATTCAGTGATGTCATCATCCAGCTCAGTTCAGTTTAAATAGTATCTGTGCAATCAAGTCAACGATATCGCTGGAAATGAAGTGTCCCCAACTAAGCAAGCCAGAGGTGACCGTGGCAAGGAACCAAAACTCCATCGGTGACAGAATGGAGAAAAAACCTTGGGAGAAACCAGGCTCAGTCGGGGGGCCAGTTTTCCTCTGGCCAGACGAAACCAGCAGTTCAATTCCAGGCTGCAGCAAAGTCACATTGTGCAGAGGACTCAACTGGCTCCTGTGGTCTTATCCCGGTGGGGACCAGACACATTATCCCTCTCTCCAGCATCTCCACTTCTAAGTTTCTCACAGAAAATGGAGGAACTGGTGTATGTTGGGACCAAACTTTCCCACTCATTCGCTGCAAGCCCCCAGATATCAACTAAAAAACGGTGGGCACCGCAGCCTCCAAAGTCTGTGGGCCCAGCTTGTCCTCCTCCTCCTGTGAGAGCTCTCTGGCCACTGCCACAACGCCAGGGCCCAAACCCTCCATCTGCTGTAGGTGAACCAAAAACAACTGATAGCAGCTCTCAATGATATATGTCGGGTCCCCGCTATGATAGCAGCAACAAGCGGGAACCCAGTGTGCCTGTAGCTTTCTCTATTTCTGTTTTATCACGTGATAAAAGTCTAAGGCCTTCTCAAGCTGTACAGCTGACCCATCTAATCTGTGGCCTATAATGCATCAAACTAAGATTGCTGTAAAGACACAAAGCAATGCCATCAAGTTAGCATTTTTAAACATTCGCTCACTAAAAATAAATCATTTCTAATCAATGACTTAACCACAAACAACCTGGATTTTATGTTTCTAAACGAAACATAGTTAGAAGACAGCTGCAGTGCAACAGTCCTCAATGAAACAGCCCCTCCTAACTTTACTTTCATGAGTGTCTGCAGGACTGTTAGGAGAGGTGGAGGTGTGGCTGCTCTATTTAAAGACGCCTATCAATGCAAGCAAGTGTCTCGAGATCTCCACCCGGAACCGATTCGCTCCCCTCCGCGACGCTGTGATCGTCAGAATGTCAGTGCTACATTAGCTGAAGATAAAGTGCACACTCACTGTTTCCCTGGTGCTCGTGTTCTTGATGTTTCTGCGCAGATACCCACGATCCTGAAGGGTGATGAGAGCCCCGGAGCGGTCGTGCTTCATGCGGGGGTTAACGACACCGGTTTCCAGCCACCAAAGACAGATTCACAAATAACCTGCCTGATTTATCCCAACTGCTCTGTGTACCCATAAATGCACATGAACTAGACGAAATGACTAGCAACATGGGCACTATCTTCTCTAATACATTAGAAGCGGTTGCTCGTTCTAAATATTCCCTCACAGTTTAATAGTAATGACTTTATGAATTTCTTCACTGATAAAATAGATAACATCAGAAATACAATAACAAATGTAGATTCTACAGCATATAATAAACTGCAGTGCTTTACAACTATAGGACAGGAAGAGTTAAACAAACTTATCACTGCATATAAACCAACAACATGCCTGTTAGATTCTGTACCCACTAAGCTACTAAAAGAGTTGTTACCTGTAGCAGAAGAACCACTTCTCAATATTATTAACTTGTCGTTGTCTTTAGGTCATGTCCCAAAACCATTCAAGCTGCCGGTTATTAAGCCTCTTATTAAGAAACCACAACTAGATCCTAGTGAACTGTCTTCTGTTTATGTCTAAAATTATAGAAAAAGTTGTGTCTGCTCAACTGTGCTCATTCCTGCAAAAAAAAAAACATTTTCTTTCAGTCAGGTTTCAGGCCCCACCATAGCACAGAAACTGCACTTGTTAAAATAACAAATGACTTGCTTCTTGCGTCAGACCAAGGCTGCATCTCATTGCTAGTTTTACTTGATCTTAGTGCTGCGTTCGACACTATAGATTATGACATACTCATAGACCGATTACAAAACTATACAGGTATTCAAGGGCAGGCTTTAAGATGGTTTAGATCCTACCTATCCGATCGCTACAGTTTTGTTCATTTAAATGGGGAGTCATCTCAATTATCACCAGTTAAATATGGAGTGCCACAAGGATCTGTCCTAGGCCCTCTACAATTTTCAATATACATGTTGCCCCTTGGTAATATTATTAGAAAATACGGGATTAGTTTCCACTGTTATGCTGAGGATACTCAACTATATATCTCAACAAAACCAGATGAAACTTCTAAATTATCTAAGCTAACAGAGTGTGTTAAAAATTTAAAAGATTGGATGACCAATAATTTTCTCCTATTAAATTCGGATAAGACAGAGATATTACTTGTTGGACCAAAAGACAGTAAACAGAATCTCTTGGATTACAATTTGCAACTAGACAGATGTACTGTTACTTCCTCTACAGTCAAAAATCTGGGTGTTATATTAGATAGCAACTTGTCTTTTGAAAATCATATGTCCCATGTTTCAAAAACAGCATTCTTCCATCTTCGAAACATTGCCAAGTTATGAATCATGTTACCTGTTTCTGATGCAGAAAAGCTAGTCCATGCATTCATGACCTCTAGACTCGACTATTGTAATGCACTACTAGGTGGTTGTCCAGCATTTTCAATAAACAAGCTACAGGTAGTCCAAATTGCAGCGGCTAGAGCCCTTACCAGGTCAAGAAAATATGATCATATTACCCCAATTTTACAGTCTCTGCACTGGCTACCCTATTAAGTTCCGTATCAGTTACAAAATATTATTACTTGCCTATAAGGCCCTTAATGGGTTAGCTCCTGCATACCTAACTAGTCTTCTACCTCGCTACAATCCATCACGCTCCCCAAGGTCGCAAAACTCTGGACTTTTGGTAGTACCTAGGATAGCAAAGTCCACTAAAAGAGCTTTTTCGCATTTGGCTCCCAAACTCTGGAAAAGCCTTCCTGACAGCATTCGGGGTTCAGACACTCTCTCTGTTTAAATCTAGATTAAAGACACATCTCTTTGGCCAAGCATTCAAATAATGCATCTCATAATCTTGTACTGCAGTTATATCTGATCAAATGCACATTATTATTCTTTAGTTTGGGTTAAACTCATAAATTTTGCTTGGTTGGAACAGCAGCTACGCAAATTATGTCTCGTTTCTCTGTTTTTGCCACAGGATTGACATCTAAATACATTGCAGATATGCTCACTGAATATAAACCTAACAGACCACTCAGACCATTAGGATCGAGTCAGTTTTAAATACCAAGGGTTCACACAAAACAAGGGGAATCCGCTTTTAGTTATTTTGAACCAGCTTCCAGAAGAGATCAGGGCCCGTATTCACAAAACAATTTATCTTACCACTAAGACTAAATAGCAGTAAAAGTTTTTAGCTAAGAGTTTTCTCTTAAAACTTATTCACAAAGCTGCTGAGACAAACTTTTACGAAGGAATCGACAGAAGTCTTAAACTAAGAGTAAGGGCGGGGTTGACCTGCTATGGATGATGTTAGCATACTTACTAACTATGCACACAGTGATTTGGCTGATAGTCTCTGTCAGAGATTTATTCATATTAATATTGTAGAATTATGTTGCCATATTAAAAAATAAAGGTTTTAAAATAAAAATGTTAATTGCAACATTCAAATAAAGATTGTAAAATGGAATGACATAATCTGAGAATATTTGTTTTCTATTTAAATTGGTTCATTTAAAAGTTTCACTCTCTATAGATATATTTTTGTTATATTTTATTTATTACATGTCTGTAATAAGGCAAGCATACACAGAGTTTCAAAGTGTCAAGCTCGGCTCAAGTTCACAGAGTCCGAGATGGCAGAAAGCACATCGTTTGCTTTAATTATTTTACAAAAGCGCAACGTTTTGTTGTTATTCTGAGTGCACACGAATAAACGTAGAGTCTTTACACATACAAAATATGCATTACTCTTATCTGTATGACCAAAAATGATGAAGTATTTTAAGAGCAAATGATCGCACTCCATCTGTCCTGCCCTACTGTTCAGCTTCCACACTCTGCACAAACACGTGAACTGCGCACTTTTTTTCTAGGCTAACATTAGATTGAGCTGCCATGTAAAGTTGCTACTACATACATATTTCAGATAATAAGCCATATTTGAGGTCGATGAATGTTAGGTGAGCATATGGATGTCCTGCCCGATGTACTGTATTACCACAAAGACCAGCCGTTAACGATTTGTCCGTCACGAACTGTGTGATTTCGCCACTTTGTGTGGAATTTTTTTTTCTGCGACTAATAACATTTTGGTTGACCAAACCTCTTCTCGTCGACTAACGGTTAGTCGACTATTAGGGTTCAGCTCTAATATGCATATAAACAGCCTTTTAATTAAAAGAGTAGAATAATCATGGCTGATAGTAAGAAATGCAAACATAAAAGAAAACCAGACTGGACGCGAGAACAGCTATATATTAAGGATATAATCAAAAATTTGGAGTTGGGATAACCTCCAAACCAAAGCCGATACCTTTTTAAAAGTTCAAATGTTTCTAAAAATGTTTATATTCCGAGGTAGATTGCTGGCATCAGCCATTTTAGGATAGTTCAGATTTGCTTTTAGTGACTTAGGAGTCCTCTTCACTACTCCTAACGTTTCACAGATTTAGGAGCTAATTTTAGCTCTAAAAAGCTTTGTGAAATACTCTTAGAACTAAAATTTAGGAGTCCTAAATTTAGGATTGAACACGCCCATTATTTTTAAGATTTTCTCCTAAATCAGCGAGTTATGAGCTACTTTTAGACGTAAGATGTTTTGTGAATATGGGCCCAGATGTGCTAAAACATTAGTCACATTTAAATCTAGACTCAAAACTCATCTGTTTAGCTGTGCATTTATTGAATGAGCACTGTGCGATGTCTGAACTGATTGCACTGTATTTTATGCACTGCACTGTATTTTATGCAATCCAAAGTGATTGCACTGTATTTTAATAATTTTCTATTTTTAACTGTCTTAATTTAAATAAATTTTTTAATCATTTTCATTTTTTTTTAATCATTTTTATGATTATTTTACTTTCTTTTATGTAAAGCACTTTGAATTACCATTGTGTACGAAATGTGCTATATAAAGAAACTTGCCTTGCCTTGCCTTCTGGTGATGTTCTAGAAGAACAGAGAACAACCACCTGCTGCCCTCCTGCCACCATCACTAGGTCAGTCTGAAACTCTCTTCACATTACAAAATCTCCATAACAATTCCCTGCAACCCCGGAACAACCTGCACTCTCACCAGTTAGAGTCCAACCCAGCTGTTTCAAACCGCAGGTACATACTGGCTAACAACACCTACAAACAACCATCTGACTCAGACCAACTCACTTCTGGATGACAGGTGACACTGCCTCGACACCTGCTGCTCAAGATTGAGGACCCACACCTTTCTACAGCTTACATCACCACAGCACACCACCTGACAGCATCCACCATGGCACCACAACCACTCCTGGAGGCAACCAGCAGCCCGAGAGCCACCACTGTCTGAGTGGCAGGTGCATGTCTGATTGTTATGTACCTTTGACATTGTTCGCTGTTGTCTATTGGACAGACAACAACATTCGAAAGGGGGGAATTATGTAGCATTTGGACCAATCAGACACACATTTGTTCATTAGATTTAACAAATCAATGATTCATTAGATTAACAAATAATCACAGACCCCTCACCCAATAAACATTATGGGTGCCAGCATGTCTGGGAACGACCCCAAGCCCCTGGTTACCACGGCAATCAGGACACCTCAGCCAGACCAGATAAACTTTATGACCTAATGGTATCAGTTACAAAATATTATTACTTGCCTATAAGGCCCTTAATGGGTTAGCTCCTGCATACCTAACTAGTCTTCTACCTCGCTACAATCCATCACGCTCCCCAAGGTCGCAAAACTCTGGACTTTTGGTAGTACCTAGGATAGCAAAGTCCACTAAAAGAGCTTTTTCGCATTTGGCTCCCAAACTCTGGAAAAGCCTTCCTGACAGCATTCGGGGTTCAGACACTCTCTCTGTTTAAATCTAGATTAAAGACACATCTCTTTGGCCAAGCATTCAAATAATGCATCTCATAATCTTGTACTGCAGTTATATCTGATCAAATGCACATTATTATTCTTTAGTTTGGGTTAAACTCATAAATTTTGCTTGGTTGGAACAGCAGCTACGCAAATTATGTCTCGTTTCTCTGTTTTTGCCACAGGATTGACATCTAAATACATTGCAGATATGCTCACTGAATATAAACCTAACAGACCACTCAGACCATTAGGATCGAGTCAGTTTTAAATACCAAGGGTTCACACAAAACAAGGGGAATCCGCTTTTAGTTATTTTGAACCAGCTTCCAGAAGAGATCAGGGCCCGTATTCACAAAACAATTTATCTTACCACTAAGACTAAATAGCAGTAAAAGTTTTTAGCTAAGAGTTTTCTCTTAAAACTTATTCACAAAGCTGCTGAGACAAACTTTTACGAAGGAATCGACAGAAGTCTTAAACTAAGAGTAAGGGCGGGGTTGACCTGCTATGGATGATGTTAGCATACTTACTAACTATGCACACAGTGATTTGGCTGATAGTCTCTGTCAGAGATTTATTCATATTAATATTGTAGAATTATGTTGCCATATTAAAAAATAAAGGTTTTAAAATAAAAATGTTAATTGCAACATTCAAATAAAGATTGTAAAATGGAATGACATAATCTGAGAATATTTGTTTTCTATTTAAATTGGTTCATTTAAAAGTTTCACTCTCTATAGATATATTTTTGTTATATTTTATTTATTACATGTCTGTAATAAGGCAAGCATACACAGAGTTTCAAAGTGTCAAGCTCGGCTCAAGTTCACAGAGTCCGAGATGGCAGAAAGCACATCGTTTGCTTTAATTATTTTACAAAAGCGCAACGTTTTGTTGTTATTCTGAGTGCACACGAATAAACGTAGAGTCTTTACACATACAAAATATGCATTACTCTTATCTGTATGACCAAAAATGATGAAGTATTTTAAGAGCAAATGATCGCACTCCATCTGTCCTGCCCTACTGTTCAGCTTCCACACTCTGCACAAACACGTGAACTGCGCACTTTTTTTCTAGGCTAACATTAGATTGAGCTGCCATGTAAAGTTGCTACTACATACATATTTCAGATAATAAGCCATATTTGAGGTCGATGAATGTTAGGTGAGCATATGGATGTCCTGCCCGATGTACTGTATTACCACAAAGACCAGCCGTTAACGATTTGTCCGTCACGAACTGTGTGATTTCGCCACTTTGTGTGGAATTTTTTTTTCTGCGACTAATAACATTTTGGTTGACCAAACCTCTTCTCGTCGACTAACGGTTAGTCGACTATTAGGGTTCAGCTCTAATATGCATATAAACAGCCTTTTAATTAAAAGAGTAGAATAATCATGGCTGATAGTAAGAAATGCAAACATAAAAGAAAACCAGACTGGACGCGAGAACAGCTATATATTAAGGATATAATCAAAAATTTGGAGTTGGGATAACCTCCAAACCAAAGCCGATACCTTTTTAAAAGTTCAAATGTTTCTAAAAATGTTTATATTCCGAGGTAGATTGCTGGCATCAGCCATTTTAGGATAGTTCAGATTTGCTTTTAGTGACTTAGGAGTCCTCTTCACTACTCCTAACGTTTCACAGATTTAGGAGCTAATTTTAGCTCTAAAAAGCTTTGTGAAATACTCTTAGAACTAAAATTTAGGAGTCCTAAATTTAGGATTGAACACGCCCATTATTTTTAAGATTTTCTCCTAAATCAGCGAGTTATGAGCTACTTTTAGACGTAAGATGTTTTGTGAATATGGGCCCAGATGTGCTAAAACATTAGTCACATTTAAATCTAGACTCAAAACTCATCTGTTTAGCTGTGCATTTATTGAATGAGCACTGTGCGATGTCTGAACTGATTGCACTGTATTTTATGCACTGCACTGTATTTTATGCAATCCAAAGTGATTGCACTGTATTTTAATAATTTTCTATTTTTAACTGTCTTAATTTAAATAAATTTTTTAATCATTTTCATTTTTTTTTAATCATTTTTATGATTATTTTACTTTAGGAGTCCTAAATTTAGGATTGAACACGCCCATTATTTTTAAGATTTTCTCCTAAATCAGCGAGTTATGAGCTACTTTTAGACGTAAGATGTTTTGTGAATATGGGCCCAGATGTGCTAAAACATTAGTCACATTTAAATCTAGACTCAAAACTCATCTGTTTAGCTGTGCATTTATTGAATGAGCACTGTGCGATGTCTGAACTGATTGCACTGTATTTTATGCACTGCACTGTATTTTATGCAATCCAAAGTGATTGCACTGTATTTTAATCATTTTCTATTTTTAACTGTCTTAATTTAAATAAATTTTTTAATCATTTTCATTTTTTTTAATCATTTTTATGATTATTTTACTTTCTTTTATGTAAAGCACTTTGAATTACCATTGTGTACGAAATGTGCTATATAAAGAAACTTGCCTTGCCTTGCCTTCTGGTGATGTTCTAGAAGAACAG
Source organism: Sinocyclocheilus grahami (assembly GCF_001515645.1). Taxonomy (NCBI): domain Eukaryota; kingdom Metazoa; phylum Chordata; class Actinopteri; order Cypriniformes; family Cyprinidae; genus Sinocyclocheilus; species Sinocyclocheilus grahami. The sequence continues at coordinate 1,184,440 of NW_015505627.1, forward strand.
AGAACAACCACCTGCTGCCCTCCTGCCACCATCACTAGGTCAGTCTGAAACTCTCTTCACATTACAAAATCTCCATAACAATTCCCTGCAACCCCGGAACAACCTGCACTCTCACCAGTTAGAGTCCAACCCAGCTGTTTCAAACCGCAGGTACATACTGGCTAACAACACCTACAAACAACCATCTGACTCAGACCAACTCACTTCTGGATGACAGGTGACACTGCCTCGACACCTGCTGCTCAAGATTGAGGACCCACACCTTTCTACAGCTTACATCACCACAGCACACCACCTGACAGCATCCACCATGGCACCACAACCACTCCTGGAGGCAACCAGCAGCCCGAGAGCCACCACTGTCTGAGTGGCAGGTGCATGTCTGATTGTTATGTACCTTTGACATTGTTCGCTGTTGTCTATTGGACAGACAACAACATTCGAAAGGGGGGAATTATGTAGCATTTGGACCAATCAGACACACATTTGTTCATTAGATTTAACAAATCAATGATTCATTAGATTAACAAATAATCACAGACCCCTCACCCAATAAACATTATGGGTGCCAGCATGTCTGGGAACGACCCCAAGCCCCTGGTTACCACGGCAATCAGGACACCTCAGCCAGACCAGATAAACTTTATGACCTAATGGCATGTTGAGAGTTCTCCCTCTCACCGTCTTTTAACAATAGGAAAAACATAATGCCTATAAAAATGGACTCTTCTCTAATTAATTCATAGGAATACCTTTCTTTGAATGAACACACATATCCTTCAGGTCATTGTGTATGTTGTTACTCTTCTTGTATATTGTTTTATGCATGCTTATGATAGAACCACTCGTTCATGTAATCTTACCCATACCATGTTTAGTCTCTATGAATTTGACTTCTAATGATCAAAACGAGAATGTATATTATATGTTGGTACATAGGCAATATATTAGTGTTCTAAGAATCTTTAGTAGTTTTTGCATCAACACCCAAACGAATTACATATGCAAAATACCATGCTCTAAGACAGCGGTTCCCAAACTAGGGGTGCACAGACCGACCAGCAGGGGTGTGAGAGAGAATGCTTTTGATGATCTGTGTGCATTTTTTTGAAGGGGCAAGTGAAAGAGAATTTTATTTGCCCGACCGGACAACTAATCTAAACTAATTAAAACATCGAATTAGGGAAGCACCAAAATTTTGGCAAGAATGATTCTGATTTTATTACACTTGGTGTAAACGGCAATTCATAATGGATAATCAGTGGTAACAAGGTCACGGCAGTTGAGACTCACATGAGACAATCTCATGGAGAAATCAAAACAAATGAACACAACTGCACTAATAAACTAATAAACTTTCCTTCCAAAAGTTCAAGACCCCATTCACTCACTCAAATCCCAGAGGTGTGACCTCGATAGAGGATAAAGGCAAACACATCAGCGACCCACCTTCAGTCTGCGGTTCTGTTAGATTTTGAGAAGATGGGGATGCTGGGCTAGTCTTCTAAGGACACCCTAAGTTCGTGCCAGGCCTCGGCCCTGACTTTCCATTCACCAAAGATCCTAGGATCTCAGCTGATGTCTCTCTTAGCTCTTTTTCACTTTCCACTGGGAAGAAACTCCCAATCACCATCGAGTCAGAACATCTTTGGAATTCATCACCTTTCAAACCCGGAAGAATGCGATCGCAAGTCCAAAACCATCAAGACTTCATCCGAGACTGCATCTGGACACTCGTACATGACCAAGGCAATGCAAGTATCATAAATTTATCTAAACGAAACAGAGGTTTAGTATAAGCTATAGAACCCGTTATAAACGGTGCTGATGGTTTTACTCAGCTGGTTAACTGACTTATTTTCTTTTTTTGAATTTCTGATCCTGCTTGTGAATAATGTCCCTTTACGATTTTGATCCTTGCTACATGCTCTAATGCATTATTAGACTACTGTAAGAAGGTTGTTTTCTGTGGCCACGAAAATATCCTTTCTTAGAGTTGATATGAAATTACACCAAATGTTCACTGGACGAACAGACTAGTTGATGGCAATTTAATTCTGCTACAGTTAATACTGGCACCTCATATAAATAATTGTAATTAATCATAATTAATTGTAATTATTTATATATATATTTCCCTTTGAGCTAATTTGCTACATTTATTAGGCTTCCCATCCATTTGGCACGTATGGCAAGATCGGCAATACTTCGAAACATCAGATTTAATTCCAGGCCAAAAGAAATGACGCATCACGTGATAAAGTGTTTTAGTGACGCCCATATGACCAGCAACATGATCTTGCGCAACACTCAGTACTTGTTTACAAAAACTCGTAAAGCATGTCCCAGCCTGAATTATCTGATGTTGAACGTGTCCATTTTCACATTAAAATTCCATCTTCATAAAAATAACCAATTGGTTTACTCGCAACATCCTCTTTTGTGACAGCAGAATCTCAGCAGCACGCGAGCGACGGATCTTGTTTTCGCTCAATAGCAAACATTGCATGATCGAAAGACAGTAACAGATCAACAGAATCAGCGTCAGCACCAACGACAGGGAACAGCGACGTAGACACGGACACCTCAGGCTGCAACGAAACAGGGTCAGAATCATCAAAAAAATTAAAAATAATAAAAGTCAGAGAGAGATTAACGACATTAGTCAGTTACTTTTCCACCTGCCAAATCATTTCCAACAATCAGTGTAACTCCCTTCACAGGTAACTGCGTTCGTACAGCCACTTTTACGAAACCAGTTATCAAATCGGAAAGAATATGCAACTTATGCAAGGGAGTCTTCACAACTCCCATCTCAATTCCCTGCACTAAAACATCTGAGCCACAGTACATTTCCTTCAAGAATGAGAAAGCACTTTCTAAAATGAAGGACTGAGCAGTTCCTGTATCACGCAGCCAGGTAACAGGGACTTGATCCTCCTCTAGACCACTTATCGAAATCATACCTTGACCAATAAAAAGTTCAAAAACAGAATCAATTTCGTACTATTCCATACCAACAGTTCGTACAAAGTCAACACTTTTCGCTTGTCTAAACTTATTTTTCTTTTTCAAAACGGGACTGAAAGCAAATGACCAGTCTCGTGACAATGAAAACATTCACGAATGTCAGGTGATCCTGACAATTTCGTTAATTAGTTTTTTTTGGGTTTATCCGAAGTCGCAGAATACGGTAATTCTCGCAGAGCAGGTACTGCAAACACATTTTTGTGCATTAATACAAATTCATCAGCACACACTGCGGCCTCAGCAAGAGTGGAAATATTTTTCTTATTTAAGTATACCGCTATTTTATCTGGCAATGAATTCTTAAAATCCTCAATTAAAACGAGTTCACGAAGCTGCTCAAAATTAGTCGCTTTGCTGGACTCGCACCACTTATCAAAGAGAACACTCTTTTCACGAGCATACTCAACGAATGTTTGTTTGGCAGTTTTCACGTGAACAAAATGTTTGACGATAAGCTTTGGGGACAAGCTCATAGGCAGATTCTCAACACAGCAGACTTAATCTTATTATAATCTAAACTGTCATTAATAGACAGCGTCGAACAAGCTGCAGCAATGGTTAGCCTCCCTAAATGGTGGGACGAGGTTAATTTGTTTACAAACATCGAAATCAGAAGAATTTGCAGAAGGCATAGGCAATGAGGAATCAGAGGTGTGATGCAAATCCTTGCCAAAGGGGACAACAGCAGGTGCAGTCTTAGAATCATCAGGCGGCTGGCGACCAGCTTGCGTCTCCAACTCACATTGTCTAAAATGTAAAAGTTGTGTAGTATGTTCTTGACACTTAATTTCCAAATCAAGTTGCTTTAATTTAATAGCGAGTTTTAAATCTTCCGTCCCTAACCCACTAAGCGAGTAAAGCACCGGATCACTACACGGTACCTGCTCTTCATCAGCTGAGCCTTATTAAATCTCCTTAATAACCTCTCTTTCAGAATTGTGAGCTGCTATCAACACACCCTGTTTAATCAACTCAGTTTATATTACATCCCGCACTTCTTCTTTGCGAGCTGCTTTTACTACAACAATATCATAATAATTAGCAACCAAAAACAAATCTTCTTTACGACATGATTCCAATGCTTCAAACGAAGGCTTTTGTCGAAATGCCTCAATACTAAAATCCATCCTTATATTCCTTTCCCCGCCACACAAGAAAAACTGGCAATCAAATTGACTCACCAGCAAAACAAAAAGGAAAATACATACCACAGGACGAGCCCCCATTTGTTACGGCACATTTTAATAGGGTGAGAGGTGAATGAGTGATGTTAATGGGATTCTGACCACAGCCAACAGATCACCAAAAACAACAAATATAAGTTTAAACAATTTATTAAAGAAGAGTGAAATGAATGTAAGGAGCATTAACTTCGGAGAGGCCCAAGGGCAAAATAACAAACAAAACAACTAATAAAATAGAGAAAAGATAAATTACTTATTTATAAAGAAAAGAAAAGTACAAATTAACTTCCCTAACTCCCTAAGATCAAAATAAATGTCAGACCCCTCCTATGGGAATCCCTTTCATGGGAACTTCGAACTGCGTCCTCTAGGGGTCGCTATGGGGAACGCCTCGTCATGACCCGTGTCTGAAGCATACATTGAAAAAACACCAACTCGTTGGCCGGTGACAGCCATAACGCCACTACCGGTGCGACTACAGTATAAATAGGTGCCGGAGCACACATCATTCTCTTCTTCGTCTTCATTGACTGTTCCGAGCGCTAGCAAAGCGTTTAAGGATGTGTGCATCCGTGTTGACTTTGTTTAACATCTGATGACACACACGATCTATGCGTTATTTGTTTGGGTGAAGAGCATGCACGCGATGCCTCCGAGGGGGCAATCGGAGTGCACTGCGAGCGTTTTTTCCAAGGGAAAAAGCTCCGCTCTCGTTTGTCTCTCTTTTCGAGGAAAGAGGGGCAGCCATCTGCTTCCCGCAAAGCCTTCCCAATCCTCCTGCTCTGCGTATGATGAGCTTTTGGAAATTATGGATCGCGCCACGGCGAGGTTTTACTTGCCGTGAAGCGGGTGAAGAAAGTGGCGTCGCGAAATATCTCGATGAACGTTATTTTTCTGGCCATAACCCTCCAGCTCAGGTGAGCCTTCCTTTCTTCCTGGTTTCCATATAAAGATTGAGAAGGAATGGAAGAGGCCATTTTTTTCTTCACGCATCCATCTATTCCAGCATACGAGTAATGCCATCATCGAGGCGATGCGCGAAAGTGGTTATGAGAAGATGCCCCTATAGGGAGACGCTGGCCAGCTATCTCTCTATGGGTGAGACGTCCTCTAAAACTCCCCTCCTTGACATCTCGCTCGGATGCCAGGGCATACTTGGATTCCTCGCTTCATGGGCTGTCCTCGTGGTAGTATTGAGCATTGGCTAGCTTGCAGTATGCTTACCCTTCTGATTTTACAATCACACTGTAGGTCAACCCCCTCTCGTTGAGAGCTGGGTTTGTGCTCCCTCAGCCAAGGTAAACTACTGCTAGCCGTTCCAGCATTGGAACATGCTGTAGGTCGAGCCCCCTTCTCGACTGAGAACTGGGTGTGTTGCTCCCTCAGCTAAATAACTGCTAGCTGTTGCACCATTGGAACATGCTGTAGGTCGAGCCCCCTTCTCGACTGAGAACTGGGTGTGTTGCTCCCTCAGCTAAATAACTGCTAGCTGTTGCACCATTGGAACATGCTGTAGGTCGAGCTCCCTCTCGATTGAGAGCTGGATGTTTGCTCCCTCAGCTACAGATTTACTGCTAGTCCTTCCAGCATTATAGCCGTGGATTGACTTGATGACTTCTCAAACATAGCGTTTTGGGATGCGCAATTTCCATCTATGGGCTGCTCTTTCAGAGTGCCGCGAGAACCACTTAGAACGGTATTTTTAAATCCATGTTATGGTAAGTGTGCACGTAAAGTCTTTGTACACTTTCTAAAATCCACATAGCTGGTAAGTGTGCACGTTATGCTTTGTCCACTTTTCTAAAATCCCGTACGGTAAGAGCTACGTGCAACAGCTTTGTGCTCTTTCTGAGTGGCTTAAAACCCCGGTTCCGCCTTGGGCACCACTCCTCCTTTGTATCCTCTGGATACCTACTTTACACGGTGTTGCTACTAGGGGTCTGTTGAGACAGTTCCTTCAGCACATACAAAGAGAAACGTGCGGTAGTCCCTGTGTGACAGGCCAAGACTAGTATGATTCTAGGCTCTTGGTCGTATACCCTTAAAGGAATCTATTCCTGATTCCAAGACTTGAGCTCTACCCCAGGCCCAGAAGTCTGGCCCTAACAGGTATGTATTTTGGGGTATGTAGTCTAGGCTTTTGGCCGTAGGGAATAAACGTCACTGACAGCCGTCTAATGTCCCAGGGGCAACTCCCATAGCAATATGGTAGAGTTGGTACTTAGTGCTCGACATGGATCTGGGATTCACTCCCCTCAGCATGGTGGCGTGGGTATACCGTTCCCCATAGTGACCCCTAGAGGACGCAGTTCGAAGTTCCCATGAAAGGGAACGTCTCAGGTTACTTATGTAACCATGGTTCCCTGAGTAGGGAATGAGACACTGCATCCTCTAGGCTTCTTGCCATGCTGCGGACGCAAGCTTTAGACGAGAAGTGAATGATTTGTGCTCCCGGTGCCTATTTATACTGTAGTCGCACCGGTAGTGATGTCATGGCTGTCGCCGGCCAACGAGTTGGTGTTTTTTCAATGTATGCTTCAGACACGGGTCACGATGAGGCGTTCCCCATAGCGACCCCTAGAGGACGCAGTGTCTCGTTCCCTACTCAGGGAACCATGGTTACATAAGTAACCTGAGACGTTCTGGCAGGGCACGTTAGTCAAGCTCGCATCAGCTGACCTTCAGCTGATCCCCATCTACCTATGGCACTATGACACCTATCTAAGCATTCATATATATAAGGTCCCTCAGTATTATCAGCAGTTTTCGCATTGCTCAATAGCTAATTAAATGGCGAATTCGGCAGGCAAACCACCATCATCACTAGGAATCGGGAATTTAGAGAAGTGGAATTCGCTTCCCCAATGGTCTCACCTTCGATTCATTCAATTTCGAAGTCAGATGGGAACTTCATCCCCAAGAAGGATATCAAGAGATCAAGCAGCCACTTCACAGCTGCTATGTTTCACTCTCTCGAACGTCTTCACAAGCTAAGTTCCATTTAATGTTCTCAGGTTATCTGCAACATGCGTGTTGGTAAGGCTGTCTGTGTTGCTTTGGCTCATTAAGTTGTTTTCAGTTAAATGCTTGTGCTAGTTAATGCATGTGCGGTACTTATCTGTTGTCACTGGCAACACGCTTGTCGTTGCAATATG
>NW_015505628.1:0-657 GCF_001515645.1 Sinocyclocheilus grahami
GAACACCATTTTGGTTTAAACAGGACACTACAGGTGATCTAATAGATATCACTATGTTCCCCCAGTTAATTAAGCATAATACATTAGGATGTTGAATTTTGTATTACACATTTTGTATTACAATATGCAAAATCAGACATTATCTATAAATATACACTAATTTGCATACATTTCCAGAAGCAAAATCTGAACCCTGGGTAAAGCCAGTTTCAAAATTAGAATTTTGACAATTTGAATTGAATTTTGTTAACATTAGAGTTAAAGATTTTTACTTAAGTGATTTTTAATATCTCTTTTTTAAATCAACCTATAAATCAGGAAATACAGTCAACAAGCTAGAATAAAATACATTTTCAACCATGTTTTTAGGAATGAAATGATATATAAATCAGTATGAATGATGTATGAACAAGTCCCTCAGCAAAACATTCAGAATATATATAGGAATAAAACTGCTAAGTTTGATGTTTGTAAGTGTTACTGAAGTGGAGAAACAAACTCTCCCGACCTTTAAAGATACACATTTTCACCATGTTTTTAGAAATAAAATGCTATTTAAATGAGTGTAAACGATATATGAAAAAACTAGGGATGCACCGAAATGAAAATTCCTGGCCGAAGCCGAAACTGAACAAAATGAAACACTGGGCCGAAGGC
>NW_015505628.1:667-1880 GCF_001515645.1 Sinocyclocheilus grahami
GAGGTAGCCCTGAGTGACAGGCCAAGACTAGTAATTGATCCAATGTACTTACTTACTTATGTAACCATGGTTCCCTGAGGGGAACGAGACACTGCGTCCTCTAGTTTTTGTGCCATGCTGCGCACACAAGCTTCAGACGAAGAAGTGATGATGTGCGCTACCGGCGCCTATTTTGTACTAGTTGCGACGGTAGTGACGTCATGGTTGTCGCCGGCCCAACAAGTTGGTGTTTTTTCAATGTAGGCTTCAGACACGGGTCACGATGAGGCGTTCCCCCCCCATAGCGACCCCTAGAGGACGCAGTTCGAAGTTCCACGAAAGGGAATTTCAGTCCTGTCTCATCTAAAAAAACCAACAGATGCTCAGGGAACCATGGTTACATAAGTAACCCGAGACGTTTTTTGTTATTTAAAGAGCGCGTTAGTATAGAGTTAGGGTTCACACCGCGCGTACACTCTGCTTATTACACACACATGGACACACAGCAGCACACAAGCATGCCAAATATTAAAAATTAAAGGATTACAATGTAAAAGATTATTATTGTGTAGGCTACATAACTATAAAAATGCCTACATGTCATAATGGACAGTCATTGCATGTATCAGAATTAGGCTACCTATTTGCTCGTGCATGAGCAGCTCTGTTTCATCTCTGGAGACGTGTTCAGTCTTTGCGCTTGCAAATTCCGCCGTGTAAATAGCAAATCTGCCATGGCGCGAGCGCAACTGGCTCTTAAAGGGAATGGGAGATGAGACTCTGATTGGTTTATTGCACTTTATGCCCACGGCCATTACTCATTAAGAGAATAGGGACAACCCTTTTAGACCATGCGCCGGGCGCGCCGACCGTTTTTCCCGTCGTTAAACTAGCAAAAGTGGATTCGGACATGCCCTAAGTGCACCTGGGGTGTGCACTTTAGACTATGCGCTTAGATCGTTAAAATAGGGCCCAATGTGTGTAACTGTGTTCTGTACCTCTCGGGGTGGTTGGCGGCCACGAGGCCTCGGCTGGTCTTGGACAGCTGGTGCACGGTTTCAGCATAGTCCTCCACCGCCTGCTCCAGGATCTGGTGCTTCTTCAGCATGGCCACTGAACTCTGCTCATCCTGAGAACAACAAGGGACACATTTCAGAAAAGCAGCATGTAAATATAGAACTGCTAAAGTGAACACCATTTTGGTTTAAACAGGACACTACAGGTGATCTAATAG
>NW_015505628.1:2640-15547 GCF_001515645.1 Sinocyclocheilus grahami
AACAGTAAAATTACAATACTAACATTTATGAATGTTCATGGAGTTTTTGGGCGGAAACGCGCAGGAAGACCTCAATGCTTTTTTTGTTGACAGCAGATTTATATATGAGTCTCATTACGCATACGTCGCACGTATCGCATTATCACATGCCTTGTAAAAATTCATAATAATGTGACTGAGCAACTGAAGAGTAACTGGTTCAGCGCAGATATTCCTCGCGCTTTGGACTTTGAACCCTGGTTAACAAGCAGATCTGCTGTGAGCTCGTACAGTGCTGTCAGAATACATGCAATTCGTGTGTGTATTAGAACGTTCTGCAGTTTGTTTACTAATTGTTTAAGGCCATTTCACGATTTCAATCATCATACAGTAACCAGCAACAATCAGCCCTTCCTCTTCTCATCGAAGACATGCGCTGCAGTCCTAAACAGTCTCTCGGTGTCAGTGCTTGTAATGAGTTTTGCGTCTTTCTCGGACAGTTTAAAGCTTACACACTGCTGACATGTGTGCTGCATTATAAAGAGTGCGCGCCTCTCACTCTTTTTGATCGCGTCATATCATTGTTTGGTACAATTTATTCTGTCTTTTCGCTTGTTCACTAATTTTTGCTATTTTCGGCTGAATAATTTCGGTTGCCGAACATTTGGTGCATCCCTAGAAAACACCCTTCAGTAATAACCTTCAGAATTTAGATAGGAATCAAACTCTTAAGTTTGGTGTATGTACAGTAAGTGTTGCTGAAGCAGAGGAAAAAACTTTAATGGTATGCATTGTATTTGAAATTACAGACAAAAAGTGATCAAATTTACTCGAATAAACACTTAAATGTCTGAAATTCAACTAGTCTGAAATAAGACATATTATGAAAACTGTCAGTAACTTAGGAGGCATTACTTATGTCTCCTTTAAGTTTCACTTAATTGAGAGTCAGCATTGTCAACATTAATTTAGCAAACTAAATTCTGCTGCCGTCTTGTTTTTTTGCTCTACTAGTTTGAGATTTTGATGCTATGCACATGGGGTTGTTTGGTTTAGTACTGATTGAATGACTAAGGCTACTGTTACTTGTCTGTATGCTTACATTATCTTTGCCTGTATATTGATATTATGATATTATTGATACAGTGTTTGTCATTTTGTCTGACAGTTGGATTGTGTGTGTACGAGTGTGCTGGTATTGATCTGTTGGTTCTATGTATAGTATAATTTTTAGGAATAGTGTACATTTTATATGTATTTTGGAGCATGCATGCATTATGTATTGTTTAATTCTGTTATATTTTTAGGGTGACAATTTTACCATCAGTCCAGGGACTGCAGATGCAAAATAGCCTTTTGGCTAATTCTGGCACATTGTACATTTAATGTTTTATTGATGTGCATTCATTGTCCCTGTCAAAATAAACCTGAAATAAAATAAAATAAACAGATTTGATTCATGGGAACATCCCAGACCTTGGCCTTCTCTTCAGACATCATGTAGAGCTCCTGCTCGCTCATCCAGGCTTCGGCTTCAGCAGCATCAAAGTAGTACTGCTGGGCCTTATGTGCCTCCTCGAGTCTGGCGTGTCGCTTCTCCGTCTCCTGGATGATCAGGCTCCAGAGCTGCTGCAGGTCGGACAGACGGGCTTGGATGGCCTCTACATTGGGACTGTCGGCCTTCAGGATGCTCTGGCTGCGCTCGAATATGTCGTCACAGCGAGGCTGATGGCCCTGGATCTCCTTCTGTAATGTCTGTGGATAAATGTACTAATTTAATAAAATGCACAATTTAGCTCAAATCGTCATGACAACACATAAGAAGCAGCGCAAAAGTTTGGGGTCGGTAAGATTTGCAATGTTTCTGAAAGAAGCTTTTATGTTCACCAAGGCTGCATTTGTTTGCTAATATTGTAAACTTGTATAAAATAACCGCTTTGTATTTGAATATATTGTAAAATGTAATTTATTCTTGTGATTAAAGCTGGTTTTTCAGCACTCTAGTCTTCAGTGTCACATGATCCTTCAGAAATCATTCTAATATGCTGATTTGCTGCTCAACAAACATTTCTGATTATTATTAATGTTGAAAACAGTTGTGCTGCCTCATTTGTTTGTGGAAAAATTAATTATTTGATGAGCATTTCTAAAATCTAAATCTTTTATGCATTATCAGTGTTATTTTAGTATAATTGAGATCCTATTATAGTATTTTTATTTGTTACAGTTTTTATTTGTATATTTTACATTTTCATTCTAATTTTAGTTCAAATTTTAGTCATTTTGTTGTTGTTTTTAGTAGTTTTTTCCATGTCTATATAGTTTTTTATTAAATTTTGATTTCAGTTTTGGTTTTCGTTATTTTAGGTCATCAAGTTAAATAAAATGAGAAATCTTACTAACTGAAAAAAAGGTCAGTTTTAGTTAAGTCTGAACATTCTAAATGTCTTTACTGTCACTCTTGATCAATTTAATGCATCCTTGCTGAATAAAAGTATTAAGTTTTGAAAACAAAGATCTTACTGACCCCAAACTTTTGAACAGTAATGTTGTACAAATAAAAATATATAACCCAAAACAGCACCTTTACGTCATTTTACGAATGAATCTCTGATCAAAAACATCTCTAGTTTGTGTTTCTTTTTAAATAGTAATAAAAAAAAAAGATCCCATAATACATGACCTGGTTCTTCTTCATAAGCAGCTGAACAGTCTGTAAATTGTGGCCATGGTCTGTCGACGTAGCGATAGGCATCCGCTCCTCAACCCAGAGCTGAGGAGAAACAAGAAGTTAAACACATGAACAGCTCAACATTCACACGCACATATAAACCCAAACTCACAATCTCATCCTCCATGTCACGGTTAAACTGATGAATCTCACGAGAGGCCATGAGGAAGTCTTTCCGTTTCTGCAACGGCTCCAGCAGCTCCTTAAACTTCAGCTCCACCTCCTTCCGGCGTCCATCCACCTCATCCGTGTCCTTTCCCTCCTGCCTCAACACATGAGCTTGAGACTGGAGCTCCTCCACCTCCCTCTGACGCACCTCCACCTGGTTCTCCAGCATCTGGACACAGAGGAGAAGAGTTAGTCTCGTCCTTCAGAATATAAACACAGCCGTCAGCTCTGATCCTCTCAAACCTGTTGTTTCTTCATCAGGATGCTGACGCTGGTCAGATCTTTGCCGTAGTCGTCCGATTGGATCTGACCCTCCAGACCCACCAGCCACTTGTCCAGATCGGCGCAGCTCTGCGTGAAGAGCTCGGCTTTGTTGGCGTCAAACAGACACTGGGCTTTAGTCTGCGTCGTGGTTTCCAACTCGGTCCACATCTTCTGCAGCGCCGCCAGCTTCTCCTTCACTACGGCTTCTGTCTCCGGCTTCTCCGAGACCAGCTGCTTCCCTTCCTGCAGACAGGCAGAGATTACAATACACTAACCGTTACATCCACGCATTCATCCAGAACGCTTTGTCAGAGAGCAAACAGTATTTGTGATATACAATGCCAGGCTTATCAGACAACAAGATTAGGAAGCAAGCTAGAAAAGAGGAGAAAATGGAGAAAAGAAAAAAGGTTTGAAAAATGCATTGGTTTAATTTACATTAGAAAAATGTAGAGTTTAACAAACAGTTTAATTATCCTTTTATGACATTTGTTGTTCCTTTTAACATCAAGAATATTATATTAATGATACACTGATATAGTATGGAAGCCCGTTTCCACCATGGAATAAAAAAATATTTTTATCTAACAATTCTAACTTTTTTTCTCACAAGAATCACAAGAATTCTGACTTTCTTTCTCACAATTCTGAGTTTACATTTCGCAATTCAGTTTTTTTTGGTTTCGGTCACAGAATAAAAAATCAAAAAGGTAATTGCAACTTTTTAATCTTATAATTATGACTTGTTTATGACAAGTTTACATGAAAAAAAGACACTGAATTGTGAGAAAAGAAGTCGCAATTGCTTTTTTTTTTTCCTGTGGTGGAAACAGGCTTCCATAATATAGAAACGTATTCTTTATATAGCTTTTTAAAAATTATTTTTATTATAGCTGATGACCGATGATTTTATGCATCCTTACTAAATATCATGAAATTATCATAAAAGCATACAAAGAGGTCACCACACTGCAGAAAATGATTTTCTTATGCAGTATTTTTTTTTCAGTCTTACTTTCCTGTACAAATATCTAAGCATTCTTCAATCAAGATACATCTACTTGAGATGCACACTGACATATTAAGTCAAGTATAAGTGAGTTATGCTTAAATTAGAAAAAATATCTGCCAATGATGTAAGAAAAATAATCTTGGTTTCCCTTTAAAGGGGTGCTATTATGCTTTTTCAGATCTGCAAAGTTACAAAGTTCAAAGTCCACTTCAAAAGGAGATATTTTATTAAACAGAAATCACTTTTTTTCAGCAGATATAATAAATATTTATTTTTTAAATAAATATTTTTTTAATTAAAAAGCATTGTTTGAAAATAAATAAAGACTGCCAAAAAATATTTGTTTTGTAATTTAAAATAAAATAATAATAATTATTATTATTATATTTTTCTTAAATGCTTGATTTTTTTATTTTACAATGAAATATTACAATAGTAATATTTCTTATCTTGTTTTTATTTACATAATTTGTTTTTATTTATATTTATTTAGTAAACCAAAAGTGCAATTATCAAAAATATGGTTTGAAAATGAAATAAGCAATTCAAAAATAAAATTATTACTATGATTCTTATTTAATAATTTTTTTTAAACACACAATTTTTTATTTTACAGTGAAAAATTATGAAAATAATATTTCTAATATGTTTTATTTATTATATCGAAATCGCAATATGGCTTATTGCAATTATCAAAAAGATGGTTTGAAAATAAAGAAATGAAGAGAGCCAAAAAACAAACAAACAAAAAAGTATTGTATATATTTTTCTTAAATATCTTTTTATTTTACAGTGAAATATTACAATATTGAAATTTCTTATTTTGTAAATTTTTTTTGCATTGCATTATAACGTTTAAATTGAAATTGCAATATGTACAATTACCAAAAAGATGGTTAAAAATAAATATATATTGTAATTTACAATCAAAATATTATTATATTATTTTTATTATTATAATATTATGTTTTATATATATATATCAGTATCCCAGCCATATCAGTATCCCATGACCAGTATCTAGCAACATGTTCTGGTGACCAGCTATACTAATACTTTCAGCAGGTATTTGTGCTTTCTACACAGAACTTAAAAATACATTTGTCACCAGCACAGAATGCTATGACTTGCCTGGTGTTGAGTTTGTCTTGTTGGGCTTTGATGTCTTTCTCACTCGGGTGTCCGCTGTGAATGAGCTGCCTGGCGATCTGATTGACAACGGCCACGCGTGACGCCTGGTTATTCATTTCAGGCTCCAGACTCTCAAACCTGGAGGGTAATTAAAACATTTCATCACACAATCATCAAGAACAGCACTCCTGAAGAATCATGTTTTACAATAAGGGCCAATTTGTCCTTGAGAAATGTAAAATGTGATACCTGGCCACACTAGAGTGAGTTTAATCTGTTATCGAGCTCAGAGAACGTTCAGATGATCATTTGTACTGCTGTTCTCCAGCGGCGTGACTCAGCATGAACAGCTGTGGCGGTAAACGCTCCTAATTACACTGGCTTGAGAAAGCCAAAATTCTACTACCTAAACTTATTAGTCATTATTATTTTTCTTAGACAAATATCCCTAGAGCATTCAAGCTACATCCACCAAACTCGTCTCAGACCTTCAGACTTCTGAACACCCTAGAAACCTTCTAAAAGCAACACAGAACACCCTAATAACCATCTTGCAACATCCTTGCAACAACCCAGAACACCACAGTAACTGCCTAGCAACCGGACAGCAATCCGTTTATGGCTGCATGGACTTAAAAACTTCAAACTTGTAAAATTCCTTAATTTAAAAATGCTTAAAAATGTAGGTTTTTAAACTACATCAAACTTAAAACTGCTTCACACATTTAAAACAACCTTTTAAAGCTTTTTAAGCTACTTCAAAGTTCAAATTGATTCAGAATGCACATATTTAAACTTTCAAACATAAAACTGCTTCAAGCTTTTAAAACTATTTCAAATTGAAAACGTAAAACTCTTTCAAACCTTGCATTTTGAAAACTAATTCAAACCTAAAACTCTTTCAAAATGTACGTTTTTTAAAGTTACTTCAAACATAAAATTGGTTCAAAATGCACATTTACAGCTTTTAAAACTACTTTTAACTTAAAACTGCTTTAAATTCAAGTTTTTAAAAATCACTTGAAATTCAAAAAAGCTTTACACTTTTAAAACTGTCAAACTTAAAATGCCTCCAAACCTTGGATTTTTAAAACTACTTCAAACTTTTCAAACTAAATCCAACTTAAAACCGCTTCAAGCTTTTAAAACTACTTTTACCGTAAAACTGCTTTAAATTCAAGTTTAAATTCAACTAATTCAAACTTCAAACATCAAGCTTTAAACTGCTTCAAACTTAAAACCTTTTCAAAATGCAATCTTTTAAACTATTTCAGACTTAAAAAGACTTCAGACTGCTTTAAAATTCAAATTCTAAAAAATCCTTCAAATATAAAACTGCTTCAAAATTCTAGCTTTATAAATGATATCAAACTTAAAACTGCTTCAAGCTTCTAAAACGACATTTTTTTTATTAAAGTTTTTAAAGATAATTCAAATTTAACACTACTTTGAAACTATCTGGATAGGTTTTCTCAAGCCAACATCAAACATTTAAAAATGATGCAAATCAAGTAATAGCTCAAAACCTGCAAAGTTAGTGAAATTTGCAATGCCACAAATTCCAACTAATTGGCACAAGCCTGTGATAAATACGACCACAAATACACAGACTTGACCTCTCACCTGTGCTGAATGACCTCCAGGTCCTCCAGTTTCTCTGGGATCTCCATGCTGTTGAGCCACAGCTCCTTCTCGTCGATCCAGTGCTCACACGCGTCCGCCTCGCTGAACATCTTATAGAGTGCCAGGGCGTCCTGCAGGGCCTGTTTCCTCAGCCTGCTGAGCTCGGAGACCTCCTTATAGCGCTCCTCGATGCCCGCCAGCCGCTCGTTGACGTTGGCAGCCTGCACCTGTTCTGGAGGCAGGGACTGGGCCTGTTCGTGAAGAGCGTCAATCACCGAGCGATAACTAGCGACCTCGGCAGAGGCGTCTTTGTGTTTCTTGACCAAAGCTTGAGTGGAGAATTCATCGTGGCCCACGTCTGCGGTGGAGACGATTCGGAGCGCGTCTAAGGTCCAGGTGTCGACGTCATCCGCATCGGCCTGGAACTGGTGAAGGCTGCAAGCCTCTTCCAGGCGTTTTTTCCTCACCGCAGCCAGCTGTTCCAGAGCGGCCCATTGGGCCTGGATGTCGGCGATACGTTCGCGAATCTTATCTTCACCGAAGTGCCCAGCGTCGGCCATGGCTTGACCTTCGCGCACCGTGTGCTGGAGGTGACCGGCGCGGCCGCTCATTTCATCCTCGAGAGCACGGTGTTGACTCAGTAGACGCACGGCGCCCGTCAGATCCTTGCCGCAGTCGTCCGAGGACAGGATCTGCTCTTTCTCGCGAATCCAGCCCTCCTCCTCCGCCATCTCCCAGAAGAACTTCCACAGGCGGCGGGACTCTTCCAGACGGGCGCGGCGCTCCACTGCCAGCTGGGTCAGCTCCTGATAGCAGAACTCCATGTGGGCCACGCGGTCCCGGATGACCTGAGGGTCACAGGGTTTGTAGCCTGCATCGAATCGGAGAAGATAGAAAACATTAAAGAAGCAAGAAACTAGGGCTGGGTGATATGGCCCAAACAATTATCACCATAATTTTTTTCATAAATCGATGCATCGTGAATCGAGAAATGATTCAGCATCGATTCTGAGCTTTTCCGAATGCATCGCGATTCTTTCTCGAGTCGATTCTGAGCTTAATTCTGAACAGCACGTACTCTGCTTGTTTCCAAATCCTTACACTTGAACCTAAAATAATGATTCATTTACATTACATTACAAGTCGATGCTTTTATCCAAAGCGACTTACAAATGAGGACAATGGAAGCAATCGAAATCAACAAAAGATATGCAAGTGCTACAACAAGACTCAGTTAGCTTAACACAGTACATGTAGCAAGGTGTTTTTTTAAAATCATATAATAAATAAAAAGAAAACAGATAGAATAGAAAAAGAATAGAGCAAGCTAGTGTTAGAGGCCTTTTTTGCTTTTGTTAATTGTATAATAAATACAAAGAAAACAGATAGAATACAAAAAGAATAGAGAAGCTAGTGTTAGGCTTTTTTAAAGAAAACAAGCAGGCCTAGCAAGTCTAAAAGGGGCAATTTTTTTAAAAGAATAGAATTAGAATAGAGTGTTAGAGTTAGAGGGTCAAATAAAGATGGAAGAGATAATTCAATCATTCATAAATTCGAAAAGGTTGAAGCGAATTACAAGGGTGTTCACAGTGGGCTTTTTACATTAATCCCGCGTCATAAAAGCATTCTGAGCCGAGGTGAAATTACAGACTCAGCCGAACGCACAAATGCTCTTCGGCGCTCTTCTTCATCGGCATTTGAGTGTGCAGATAAAAACTAGAGTAGAGCGCCATCTGCTGTTAAAATCTAAGCTCAGAATCGATTTAAGAGAGAATCGCGATGCATTCGGAAGATCTTAGAATCGATCCACGAATCGATTCTGCATCGATTTATCGTCACAGCCCTAGTCGATATCGATAATTATCACGATAAATGTCAAATCTTTATTTAAGTTTATATAAGTTTAAAGCCAGATTTTTGCTCCAAAGCGAAAGTTGTTGAAACCAGACTGTTAATTTTCCTTAACAAAATAAATATCTTAATAGAAAAATACATTTCTTAGTTTCTGCATGTTCTAATGAGTGATATTGTTTCAAATCAAGAAACAGGTTTGTGTTGCCTGATAATATTAATAATAATATTACTTTTTTTATCTTTTAGAAATGCACATTTGGTAGTAGTAGAAGCATGAGTTAGGATGCAGATGCAAATTTTTGTTCATTTTAAAAAAATTGTAGCAACCTCATTTTTACATGGTAATTTATTTTATTTTAATGAATCGTTGGTCTTCCATAGTAGAATACATTTAAATTATGATAATCACAGTTAAAACCACACATAGCACCTCAATACTATGGTAAAAATGTAACTATGGTTTTTAGGTATTTGTATAAAAAACAGTATTCTAAAGACATTCAGTATAAATGCACACATGCTATAGCTTAATCACAAAAAATATTGTAATTATATTCCATTACTCCTTTAATAATATAATAAAATTCGACATGAATAGCCCACATTTCTGCCACAATACCACGATGCAGTTAGTGTTTCTACATTAAATCTATGGTAAATGATGGCGATTTGTAGATTGAGAAGTCTTCTGACTGTCTCGTTGCACACAGTGTTTCTGCTATTTACATGTATATATTTATATTCCGTTAAACTTTGATCCGAGCGGATAAACGGTCCATGTGGCATCGTTAGCGTGGTTTCCTTTCTTTTTTGGCGCATAAACATTATCGAACATTTATCGAACTCTTCATATCATTTTATCGTTTTAAAAATATATCATGATAATTATCGTTATCGATTTATCGCCTAAACCTACAAGAAACAATAGATAAATACACTGTAAAAATGTATTTATTGTATAAATAAATACAAGAAGCCCAGTATAAATGTATACATTTTTTGGAACTTGTGTATAAAACAGAACACTGAAGCGTGTTGCATGAAAACACTCTTTCGGGCTTTCTAAAATTGTATGTGTTTAACACCGTTTCTTTGTGAAATTTCTGGGTAAAAACTGTTTCTACACCAATTATTTTCAGTGCAGAGTTGAGAGAGAAGGAAATAGGGAAACAGATGGAGAGGACAATTGGTTAAAGACACGTTTAGCCACTTTTGACCTGAAGTTCTGTTTTTATTCTTCATAAGCTGGTTCACTATTATTATGTAGGCTAGAGTGAGTTTCTTGAATTGTAAGTCCATATGCTTTTGAAAAAAGGATTCCCACCCTTTATGAACAATGACTTTAAATGACTATTGTAGTGCTGCTTAAGTCATATTAAAATTATTTAATAGAGTTTGCTGGGGATGAATCCATTTCATATGCTTATGTAATACATACACTAAATTTCAATATATAATATATATATACAGTCATATAAAGAAATGAAAATGTATAAACAGATGAAAATGTAAATTAAAACTGTTTGTTTTCATATAACATTTATTATATATCATAATATATCAAATAATATTAATATAAATGTATAAAAACAAAATTCATCATAAATATTGAAATATAAATAAACTGGTTTAAATGATAAATAAATAAATAAACTGAAAATATAAAAGCAAAAGCGAATACAAAATTTAACAATACATTAAAGCTGATGTCAGGAACTAATCTTGTAATGCAGAAATGTCAAAAAAAATGTATTTTGTATATGTGCACACAAATAAAAAGCAGCTCAAATGCGGTTTGGACTTCATTTGTAGCATAACCAGAGACATTTATATTCACTATAAAAAATGTTCATGACTTTTCCACGCCTGTTAAAATTTATAACATTTCCTTGACTTTTCCTGGCCTGCAAATCAGAGTTTTAAAACTCCCTGTTATTTCCCAACAAAACCCAACCTGGACCAGCTCTGCATGCTTCCTCTGAATAAAAACAGCTCTAAACTGAATCATGAACTCTGGACTGTTAGATTCTATTCTAGCAGACTGAACCTGGCCGCCCTATTTTTATTGTCGTTCTGAAAGAATGGATTCTTTGCTATGAATATTGGCCAGAAATAACTAGTCAGTCTCTGAAGGAATAAAGACTAAGGAGCTCTTCTTACCCTCATCATCCACGGCAAGCTTCTGTGCGTTGGCGTTGACGGCTTTGACGCGGTCGGCCTGTATGCCGATGTCGGCCTCCACCAGAGCGTGCTTCTGCAGCAGATCCTCCACTCCCAGCAAATGCTTCCCGTAATCCTGAGACAGCAGCAGCATCTGTGGAGGACAGGAGACCAGATCAGGACATCCAACGTACAACTTCATCATTTAGATTAGCATTCACTTCCATTTGAAGCTGATGCATTAATCTAGTTTATACTGAAGCTTGGCACTGTGTGCCGCAAATTCTGTCGGCTCTAATGATACATTGATTGTCATGTTCCTCATTTGTAAGTCGCTTTGGATAAAAGCATCTGCTAAACTAATAAATGTAACATCAAAAAGCTAAACCATCGGGTTATATTCTAAACATTACGAAATATGCAATAAAATGGGTTCAATTATAGCAGCTACTCTAATTTCTCTCTATTACCTCCTCTGTTTCTGCCACGGGATGTAACTAGGATTTACACAAGGTTCAGTCTGGATCCTGCCCTTAAAAGAGATGCTACCAACCCCTCAGAGGACCTTTTGATCGCAATATATAATCATTGCTGTTAATAGTGTTCACTGTCTTTTTGAATACATGACATTAACTAACTGCTTGATTTTTACTGAATATTTCTGCCATATGGACATCACCACTGATAAGCTATAATGTAGAAACTTGAATTTTCTGTAAAGCTGCTTTGCAACGATTTGCATCGTGAAAAGCGCTATACAAATAAACTTGAATTGAAATGTTAAAGCTTCAATAATATTGGTCTACTGGGATTTTAACAGGTCAGAGGAGCATTTTAAAAACATACAAATTTGAGAGTTTGTTGGTGTCAGTGTTATTTTAGTATAATTGAGATTTTATTAATATTTTTAATTCGTTTTTATTCTTATATTTTCTGTTTTCGTTGTTTTAATTTTCAGTTCAATTTTTAGTAATTTTGTTGTGTGTTTTTGTAATTTTTCGTAGTTTTTTTTATATGTCTATATAGCTTTTGTTAATTTTTAGTTCAGTTTTAGTTATTTAAGTATGTCAAGATAAACTAAATAAAATAAAGAAATGTTGTCTTGGCAATTAGCAAAAATAAAATTAATAAAAAAATATTTTTATGGTTTTACTTTTAGTTAATTATAATAACCCTGATGATTCCATGTCAGGCAGTGTTTTTAGTGTTAACTAATACTCAAACTGAAGCTAAAACTATTAAAAAAGGTTTTCGTTAATTAAAATAAGCCTGAAATAAAACACTGAAAAGAAAAAAAATGCTGCCTAACTGAAATAACAACTAACTGAAATCAAATAAGTTTAAGCTGAAGTACTAAAATGACTAAAACTGAAATAAAAAATATAAATTAAACCGAAATAGGAAAACGGAATATTTACAATAAATAAAAAAATAAAATAAAAATGACAAAAGAACACAACAAAAAGCTTTTAACAGGTCAGAGCAACCTATTATAAAAAAAAAATAATAATAAAAAAAAAAAAATATATATATATATATATTGAGGGAAAATAATAAATGAGTTTCAACATTATGATTATTATTATTGCAAAAACAGAACTGCATCTATAGGGCCCAAAACATATAGAGCATAGTCAATCTAAGCAAATATTATGGTTAATAAAACCTAAAGCAAATAATCACAACATCTTTAAACATATTAAAAATTTAGCTGGACAATTTTTACCTACACTCTTAAAAATAAAGGTGCTTCAAAAGGCTCTTCAAGCGATGCCATAGCGATGCAACAAAGAAGCATTCAGTCAAAGACTCTTTAAAGAACCATCTCTTTCTTAACTTTTTATAATCTGAAGAACCTTCTTTCGCCACAAAGAAGCTTTTGTGAAACAGAAAGGTTCTTCAGATGTTAAAGGTTCTTTATGGAACCATTTAGACAAAAAGGTTCTTCTATGGCATCGTGAAGCACCTTTATTTTTAAGAGTGTA
>NW_015505628.1:19577-36252 GCF_001515645.1 Sinocyclocheilus grahami
AATGGGTTCAATTATAGCAGCTACTCTAATTTCTCTCTATTACCTCCTCTGTTTCTGCCACGGGATGTAACTAGGATTTACACAAGGTTCAGTCTGGATCCTGCCCTTAAAAGAGATGCTACCAACCCCTCAGAGGACCTTTTGATCGCAATATATAATCATTGCTGTTAATAGTGTTCACTGTCTTTTTGAATACATGACATTAACTAACTGCTTGATTTTTACTGAATATTTCTGCCATATGGACATCACCACTGATAAGCTATAATGTAGAAACTTGAATTTTCTGTAAAGCTGCTTTGCAACGATTTGCATCGTGAAAAGCGCTATACAAATAAACTTGAATTGAAATGTTAAAGCTTCAATAATATTGGTCTACTGGGATTTTAACAGGTCAGAGGAGCATTTTAAAAACATACAAATTTGAGAGTTTGTTGGTGTCAGTGTTATTTTAGTATAATTGAGATTTTATTAATATTTTTAATTCGTTTTTATTCTTATATTTTCTGTTTTCGTTGTTTTAATTTTCAGTTCAATTTTTAGTAATTTTGTTGTGTGTTTTTGTAATTTTTCGTAGTTTTTTTTATATGTCTATATAGCTTTTGTTAATTTTTAGTTCAGTTTTAGTTATTTAAGTATGTCAAGATAAACTAAATAAAATAAAGAAATGTTGTCTTGGCAATTAGCGAAAATAAAATTAATAAAAAAATATTTTTATGGTTTTACTTTTAGTTAATTATAATAACCCTGATGATTCCATGTCAGGCAGTGTTTTTAGTGTTAACTAATACTCAAACTGAAGCTAAAACTATTAAAAAAGGTTTTCGTTAATTAAAATAAGCCTGAAATAAAACACTGAAAAGAAAAAAAATGCTGCCTAACTGAAATAACAACTAACTGAAATCAAATAAGTTTAAGCTGAAGTACTAAAATGACTAAAACTGAAATAAAAAATATAAATTAAACCGAAATAGGAAAACGGAATATTTACAATAAATAAAAAAATAAAATAAAAATGACAAAAGAACACAACAAAAAGCTTTTAACAGGTCAGAGCAACCTATTATAAAAAAAAAATAATAATAAAAAAAAAAAAATATGGTTAATAAAACCTAAAGCAAATAATCACAACATCTTTAAACATATTAAAAATTTAGCTGGACAATTTTTACCTACACTCTTAAAAATAAAGGTGCTTCAAAAGGCTCTTCAAGCGATGCCATAGCGATGCAACAAAGAAGCATTCAGGCAAAGACTCTTTAAAGAAGCATCTCTTTCTTACCTTTTTATAATCTGAAGAACCTTCTTTCGCCACAAAGAAGCTTTTGTGAAACAGAAAGGTTCTTCAGATGTTAAAGGTTCTTTATGGAACCATTTAGACAAAAAGGTTCTTCTATGGCATCGTGAAGCACCTTTATTTTTAAGAGTGTACTTCTATTGCTAGAATCTATTTTTAAATTAGATTTCTCTGTGCGCTACTCTGCATCTCTCTAGCTTTCATCTAGACCTCTTGCTTTTAACCCGACCAGCTCCCTCTCCTTCCTCCATCCTCGTCTTCCTCGCTCACCTTCATCTCGTCCATCCAGTCCATGATGTAGAGCATCTCCTGGAAGACGCGCTGCAGGCCGAGGTTCATCTCCAGCCGCTGTCTGCGCGCTTTGAGCAGCTCCAGCAGATACTCCCACAGACGCAGCACGTTGTCTTTGCGCGCGGCGATGCGCTTGATGTCGTGGTAGTTCTCCGTCTCCAGCTCTCTGGCCACGGCCACCACCGCCTGCACGCGCTCCTCGTACGCCGTGATGTCCGTCTCGATGGCTTCGTGCTTTTTGGTAGCTGCCTCGACCGCCTGGAGGTCGAATCCGAAATTGTCCTGCGGAAAAGAAATGGGAAAGTTAAGAAAATAAATATGTGAAAGAAATGACTATTTTTGACTGTCTTCTAGGACCTGCAATTCATTATTGCACATTTGTTTTTGTGAATTCATTAAATTTATCATTTTATTAAAAAAAAAATATATAAAAAATATATATATAAATTACATATATATATATATAAATGCAAAAAATAACAGCATAATAACCAATAATAAATAATATAATATAAATAAAATATGTTTTGTTAAATATATTATAAATATCTTTCATAACAGTTCATAAATATTGTTCAGTTGTTCAGTTTGGATGTATGTTTAGTGGAAGCAGATATTTTTTGTGGCAAAATTATGAACAATGCTCATTTAGAGCTTTATATATAATATATTTTCATATAATAATAATAATAATAATACTATTAGATAAAATAATATAACAATAATATAAATATATGAATAATAGCAATAATTTATAATAAATATTAAATTAAAAACACAAACTAAATAATTATTAAAACTATGGTTTAAAAGATAAATAAATAAATAATATAATATATTGTGGCAAAATATTTCATTATAACGTTTTCATAAAAAATAAGTATATAAATAAAAGTATAAATAATATTAATTTCAAATAAATAGTAACAATATTTAATAATAATACCTATTAAAATATGAATAAACTATGTTTTAAATATATTGTAAGGGAACTGCGAAAGTTTAAAATATAAAATGGTGCACAAGAAAATGTGTTTTGTGTCATCTGAATCTTGGACCACCAGAGGTCAGAAAATAGCATAAAATCCTGGCTGAGATGTCTTCCACAATGCAGTGGTGTGTTCGTTTATACGGCAAGCGCAGTGACATGAACCTGGGAAACGAGGCGCTGGTTCTCGCTCAGCCAGGTCTCTCTCATGGCAGCCTTGCGGTCGAAGCGTCTGGCGAGCTGCTCCAGCTTCTCCTGTCGAATCAGCTCGGTCCTCAGCGCCAGCTCACGCTCGTGCTCCGCCTTCTCCAGACGCTCCCACGCCTGCGACAACAACACAGCTTCAGCTGCACATCCAACACATTTCACTGACAGAACTAGGAAATACCTGGAAAAAACTGATGCAACAATAATCTAATAATTAATAACAACATATAAATAAATATAAGAATAAGTTATAAAAAGGAAATAAATAATTAAAATATATATATATATATTATAAATAAATTGTGTGTGTGTGTATATATACTATATATATATATATAGTATATGAACCCTCCATAGACAAGTTATACATGCGTAGGTTCTTAAATATATACATGCATGGGTGTGTATTTATGTATACATAATAAATATACACAGTATACTTTTATAATCGTGATTAATCGTTTGACAGCACTAATATACACTCACCTGCCACTTTATTAGGTACACCTGTTCAATTGCTTGGTAACACAAATTGCTAATCAGCCAATCACATGGCAGCAACTCAATGCATTTAGGCATCTAGATGTGGTGAAGACGACTTGCTGAAGTTCAAGTCGAGCATCAGAATGGGGAAGAAAGGGGATTTAAGTGACTTTGAACGTGGAATGGTTGTTGGTGCCAGACGTGCTGGTCTGAGTATTTAAAAAACTGCTGATCTACTGGGATTTTCACGCACAACCATCTCTAGGGTTTACAGAGAATGGTCTGAAAAAGAGAAAATATCCAGTGAGCAGCAGTTGTGCGGACGAAAATGCCTTGCTTGGCAGACTGGTTAGAGATGATAGAAAGACAACAGTAACTCAAATAACCACTCGTTACAACCAAGGTATGCAGAATACCACCTTTGAACGCACAACACGTCGAACCCTGAAGCAGATGGGCTACAGCAGCAGAAGACCACACCGGGTGCCGCTCCTGTCAGCTAAGAACAGGAAACAGAGGCTACAATTCGCACAGGCTCACCAAAATTGGACAATAGACGACTGGAAAAACGTTGCCTGGTCTGATGAGTCTCGATTTCTGCTGCAACATTCAGATGGTAGAGTCAGAATTTGACGTAAAGAACATGAAATCATGGATGCATCCTGCCTTGTCTGAACGGTTCAGGTTGGTGGTGGTGGTGTAATGGTGTGGGGGATATTTTCTTGGCACACTTTGGGACCCTTAGTACCAATTGAGCATCGTTTAAACGCCACAGCCTACCTGAGTATTGATGCGGACCATGTCCATCCCTTTATGACTACAGTGTACCCATCTTCTGATGGCTACTGTGTGTGTGTGTGTATATATATATATATAAAATCCAATTACAAAAAATACTGTGATTGTACCATATTTTTACCCTCACAAAATACACCAAAATAAGGAAAATACCAAGGTAATAATACCATGGTATTTATTTGTACGTAAATAAATGAATCCTAGCCAGCTCAAACACAACCTGCAGCTAATAAATAAATAATGAAATGTAAATCAACTTTTTTTGGTAAATAAACGTATGAATAAATGGAGTAAATGTCTAAATATAAAACAGTGCAATTACTAAACATACTGGGGTTGTATCATAGTTTTACCCTTACAATATGCATCAAAGGAAGCACATTTATTTGTAAGTGGATAAATAATGAATCCTTCTGGGTTCAAAGCACCACTGAAAACACCACGTGCAGCTCTTAAATGACAATCTCACCTTGTTGATGTCTGAGATGAGTTTGCCCTCTCGTGGCATGTACACTTTCTGGTTGTTGGCCCTCATCTTGCTATATATATATATTTAAATAATATATAAAATCCAATTACAAAAAATACCGTGATTGTACCATATTTTTACCCTCACAAAATACACCAAAATAAGGAAAATACCAAGGTAATAATACCATGGTATTTATTTGTACATAAATAAATAATGAATCCTAGCCAGCTCAAACACAACCTGCAGCTAATAAATAAATAATGAAATGTAAATCAACTTTTTTTTGTAAATAAACGTATGAATAAATGGAGTAAATGTCTAAATATAAAACAGTGCAATTACTAAACATACTGGGGTTGTATCATAGTTTTACCCTTACAATATGCATCAAAGGAAGCACATTTATTTGTAAGTGGATAAATAATGAATCCTTCTGGGTTCAAAGCACCACTGAAAACACCACGTGCAGCTCTTAAATGACAATCTCACCTTGTTGATGTCTGAGATGAGTTTGCCCTCTCGTGGCATGTACACTTTCTGGTTGTTGGCCCTCATCTTGCTCTGGATGGTGAACAGAAGCACTTCCAGGTTGCCTTTCTCAGTGAATCTGTGGAGAAAGCGTTGAAAGTGAAATTCAGTTCATGTCAGGTGTATTGTAATGTGTTGCATGTTTCCGGCAGACACTCACTTGGGCGGTTTCTCTACTGTCCTGTAAGTGTTGAAGGCCTGGAGCTGCTGCTGGACTCCAACCAGAGAGTTTGCAAACTTGCGGTTGTTGAGGATGATGATGGTTTGCTCAATCCACTCCAGCAGATCAGACGCCAGAGATTCATATTTCTCGATCATCTTCTCCGTCTCGATGGCGTTGTCGAGCACCTAGTGAAGAGATTTTACATCAGTTGCGTTTCCCAGAGGAGATACAAGTTGCACGGCAGCTAAACAGCAGTTAAAGATCAAGCTTCTGGTTTTCAGATCTGTATATTAAATGCCATATCACCATCATTTATCGACATTTTACCACATCTTCAGTTGAACACGCACAAGAATCAACACATAATGTGGTATACCACGGGGCTATAAACGATTCAAAATATGCAACAAAGACTAAACCTATTACAGTTCAGAAAGTAAACAGATGTATTTATAATTAACTTATCGATAATGAATTTATTTATTTATTTATTTTAATAGCAATATTTGAATGAAAAAGTACTATTTCATAAAATAAATTAGTCCTATTAAAATAAATAAATAAATAAATACCGTGCATAAGACTGAAATAATCTGTCAATAAACAGATTTATGATTCTAAGATTTGCAATTCAAGTATGTACATATTAAGATCTCAAATAGGAATTTATTTGTTTAAATGTAAATGTAAATTATTTTAATTATTTATTCATTTTAATCTAAATATTTAAACTTACATTTCTTACAACTGATTAATTAATGAATTCATTAATTAATACATAATTAATAGCACTGAAATAATCAGTCAATAAACAGATGTAAGACCAACTGCAGTTCAGGTATGTAATTATTAAGATAAGGCCATGGTTACATCTCAAATAGGAATTTATTAATTTTTTTAACAAAATTTTAAACATTTTATTTTTTTTTTTAAACGGACATTTCTTACAAAACTGATAAATAATGAACAAATAGCACGCATAAACTTGCTATTTCAGTCTTATGTGTGATATTTATTTATTAATAAACAGATGTAAGACAAAAGACCAGTTGAAAATGTGTAATTATTAAGATGACACCATTACATGTTACATTTTAAATAATTTAAAATTATTGAGGCATTTACTTTTTTTGCTTACATTTTATTTATTAATTCAATGTTTTATTTCATAATGATTTATGTTATTTAATAGCAATATTTAAACTTACAATCTTACATTACTGATAAATAAATGGCATGCATAAGCATGAAATAATCAGTCTCTAAATGCTCTTTCATAGAAAACAGAGAACGTTCTAGTCATGCAGGTGTTTTGCAGACTCAGACCTTTCCGATACGCTTGCCCTCCACCTTCAGCGCCTTCATCTTGGAGAAATAATGGTAGTATGTGACGACATAAGTGATGACAGACTTCTCGTCGGGATGGTCTACGCTGATATCTGCAACAAAAGACAGCGTGCTATTGTGTATTCCATGATGAGGTCTGGAGATGTAGAAGCACGGTGGGCTCTTACCTTCTGGGTCCAGGAGTTTGGTGAGCCCCAGGTGCTGCTCCGCCAGGTTGAAGGCGTTCTGCAGGTTGTGGTGAGCGTTGGACTTCTTCAGTTTGTCGAAATCAATCAGGTCTGGCCTGGAAACATGGCAAGCATTGAGAATGAAGCAGATTAAGTTTGCAAAGCAGAACTTTTGATGCAGGTGTACTGGAGCTGTTACCTGTGTTTGTGAATGAGGGCGTTGAAAGCCATTCCATCACGCCAGCTGGTGGTGAAGTTGTGGATGTTGACGTTGGGGTAGCTGTGAAACACAAAGCAGAGCTGTCAGACATCAAGGACTCGAGCACGTGTGTGTCTTTATTCTGGACGTCCACCCACCCTGCGGTCTTCATCTGGCACCACAGGAGCAGCGCGTCCTTGGCTGAGCGTTTCTCTTTATTGTCTTCTGTCTCTACGCTGATGTCTTGGATCTGTAAACATAATGGACTTTTTGTGCATTGCTTTGACCATAATGTGATTGAAATGTGATGCTATTAGGACAGGGGTTTTCAAACAACAACAATAATAATGGGATTTTAAAAAACCCCCGGTTCAAATCAATTTAAAAGTTAAATAAATTCATTCAAATTTGGCTTAAATAAATATATAAATGTAAATAAATAATACATCTAACATTACAGTACTATAGCGAGTAGGAAATAAAAATGTTTTCGATGTAAAAAAAAAAATAAATGAATAAAAATGGATTTAAATAAATACATACATGAATAAAAAATATAACAGCACAGTACTATAGTGAGTATGAAAGTGTTATAATGTAAAGTAATAGAAACGGAATATTTTCCTATTTATTTTTTATAAAAGTTCAAAAATACAAAAATGTGGTAAAATTAATTTTTTTAAAATAAAAAATACATACATAAATATATAAAAATAATACATCTAATAGTACAGTACTATAGTATGTAATAGGAATAAAATACTTTCAAATGAAAATAAAAAAAATGTGACTAAAAAATAAAAAGTTGGTTTAAATATACATTTAAATGAATAATACAGTACTTTCACTTTTTACATTTTATACAGCATTATACTGAGTAGGAAAAAAGCGTTAGATTAAGTAATAGAAACCAAATATTTTCTGTTTTCTATTTTCTAATTAATAAAAATGTGATTCAAGTTCATTTAAAAAAATTAAATAAAAAATAATGATAAATATAAATAAATAACACATCCTAGCGTACAGTAGTATAGTTAGTAGAGGGGAAAAGGTGTTATAAAGTAAAAGAAACTAAACATTTCCAAATAACATTTTATATGCATTTACAATATCAAATTTTCTTTGTGCATGAAAATATGCAGCTGCCTTTGAAATTTGCACATGCACATGCACATTTGAGGGGTCTGTAGCATCCAGAAGATGCTGTACCTGGAAGCGGAGGATGATGGTCCAGATGAGGCCGAGCGTGAGTCGGTGGTTTCCGTCCACGATATCATGTGACCCCATGTTCTCCAGATGCACGCGCTGCTCCTTGAGGAACTGCAGGGCCTTGTCCACGTTCTCCAGACAGTGGATTCGCATGCGGCCCTTCGTCGGCTTGGGCTGCGCAGAAATCAGAACGTGTGTGTGAATTATACTGCTTTATAACATGCATGCATACTCATGTCCTAATGCATCTTTATCTGAGCGCGGTAAGGGTTAACAGCGATATCCACAGCATGCAGAAACCAGTAACTCGAGCCGTCAGACTCAGCACAGCACGAGTTAATGATGCAGTGGCTTTTGTTCCCGTCGCTCCTGCAGACAGGTTGAGCGGCTATTTTTTCTTTCTGACACATTTGGGAAGGAAAGAAGGTCTCAAAGGAAAAGCTATGTGTCAAATAATATGATATATTAAACGCCTCAGGAGGGAACGTCCTATTTTTTACATTAAGGCCGAGTGAAGAAGACCAGAGTGACCACAGTTCTTCAGAACTCTTTAAAATAACTTAGATATGCATGAAGATTCCTGGAGCTCTTTTGTTTTTAGGTCACGTAGAAATGGGTAAATGAGTAAGCGGGTTGTAAAACAGCGTTGTGCTTCGGGTGATGTTTATGAGGAGACTCTGAACTGAGGTGTGGCTGGAGAAAGCTGCTGTAACACTGCATATAGTAGTTTTCACTATATTTTTGATTTCTAAATATACATACAATACATTATTTATAATCTGGAGAAAGCTGCTGTGTGAAAAAATGGATGCGCTTGAGAGCAGGGGTCGAGCGGCCCGCGTCTCTAGAGGACTGGCTATCCCATCATGCTTAGAGAGACGGCTCAATCAGCAGCTGATCCTCAGTGGACACGCTTAAGGTGAAGTGACAGCATTTCAGTAATGAGCTGCGGGGCAGCGGGGCAGAACGAGGGGTGCATATCCATCCTCCCTGTGAGACGTGGAGGTGGTACGTTCCTCTTAGAGCGGGTGAGAGGACCTCACACACACACACACACACACACACACACTGCAGAGACTGCGGTGCAAGGCATGACATCAGCAGATTTCTATTGGGCGGCTGCATCAGTAAAGCTGCTCTGCCTTTCACTGCGATTTCTGTAAAAGCAAGAGGGATTGTCCGATTAGCCAATCACACGATCAGATCACAGATGAAAGCCCAGACCCAGAGGTGCCTGATAAAATCCAAATTACAATCATTTCTGTTCACTGAGGACAAAGCCTTTCTGAATATCCAGACAAAACCCTTGAAACAGCAGAAAAGAGTGACAAGGAAGCATTAAGCAACATTTTTTACTACTCTAAATTTGTATTTATACTATAATCTATATACAATTCTGTTTTTTTAAGTTTTTTTTTGAATGAGACAAATGTCTGTACGCTATCCTGAAATTGTATTATATCATATAATAACATAAACAATCCATAACCTAAAAAAAAAAAAAAAAATTGACTGTACTATAAAGGTGCTGCTAACATGCTTACTGTAAAGCTTATGGCTCTTTTGTTCATTATCGAGCATATGTTTGCGATGAATCAGTGTTTTGTTTGGATGCTCGAACTTGCTGTATCTGTGAAGACAAGTTCTGACAAAACAGCCATTCAAAGCCATGGACAGCAGCCCTGCTGGAGTCAGATTCACTGTCTGCCAGATGAATTACGACCACAGAAATAGTTTGATTAAACAGATAAAGGGGGAAGTACTGACACACTTGAAGGAAATTTATGAGCATGTTTCTTCATTAAATGGTTGCTATAGTAAGTGAAATAGAGCACAAACACAGATCACGGTCAGTGCTGGTATCAATGCATTCTGGGTAAAGGTTTCTTCCTCTGGACTTGCCCGATACGCTTGTGTAAACCAATCTAGACGGGCCGCTTGACAGGGTTTGAAACACAAGCTCCACTTCAACTGCTCGCCAAAACCAGCGCTGAGTTTCAGTGTCAGTGCAAGAGCTTGGCTTCAGGGAAAGACAGAGGAAGCACGAGTGATAGATCACTGAGATGTCTCAGTTTAGGATGTGACTCGTGGCCTTGGTGAAGAAGGCAGGAAGATTCAAAGGAAGGTGTCTCCTCTGTTGGCACACTGACGAGTTATCTTATCGTGAACCTTGAGAGATAGTGAAAGCATGTGTGAACATAAACGCTGTGCTCCCACATGGCTCCTTCACACACACACACACACACACACACACACACACACACACACACACACACACACACACACACACACACACACACACACTCTCACACACTCCATAGGCGTAATGGTTTTTATACTGTACAGACCGTATATTCTATTGCCCTACACCAACCCTACCCCTAAACCTACCCCTCACAGGAGACTTTCTGCTATTTCAGATTTTCAATACACTCCATTCTGTGTGATTTATAAGCGTTTTGAAAAGTGGGGACATGGGGTAATGTCCTGAAAAGTCACCTTCTCCTTGTAATACCTGTCATACCTTTGTCATTATACACATTTATGTCCTCATTTGTCACAAAAACGCGTACACTCTCTCTCTCACACACACACACACACACACACACAGACACTCTCTCTCTCTCTCACACACACACACACACACACACGTCATAACTTAAGTTATAAGTCATAACTTAAATTTTTTTTAAAATCTAAAACCATATTGTATCTGATCAGCAACTTCTGAATATGTAGCTGAATGAATGTTACCATGTTATTATTGTACTTATCCCTTATTTATTAATTTAAAAAAGCAGAGAAATTCTTTGAAATTTCAAATTACACATGAACTACACTGATTCAAAATATTTATAAATTTTTTCAATATTTATGAGAATTCTTTTTTTTAAATACATTATTGTATTAAATTTATAAGAACCTATAATTTAAGATTTATCTGTATTAATCCCACTGGAATAAATGGAATTCACTTAAATTTAACTCATGATTGCTCAAAAACAGTCCAAATTTATAAAACCTACATATTTACTTCTAACAAAAAAAACATCAAAACAGCATAAATATTACTTGTTTTCGACAAAATAAATTTTATTTACATAAACTCTGATGATTAATTTTTCATGCTGCAATGGATTTGTCAATAGGCGTACATATTCATGTTTATCAAGTAAAACTGAGTTCCAAGGGTGTGTCAAATATGAAGAAAATGCTAAATATATTTTACAAAGGTGTTTTGACACTAATATAACTTCATAGATCATTTTACAGAAAGTACTTTTGACACCTAATGGTATTTCATACATACCCGGGTCCAAAATGACCCATTGAAACACTTTTTAATCTTTTAAAAAATATATGTAAAAAATCTGAAAAATGAAATAATGTGCATTTTTCAAAGTTTTGTTCCCTTACTAAAAACTATGCATTTTGTATGCATCGCTTCTGGATCAAAACAGCCCTAATGTTATTGTTATTCAGGACAGAAATACAAGCTTTTTGGTCAAATGTTTTTCTTGTATTCAGCATCTTATCAGTCTCAGCCCTGTTAAGATGATTTAACTGACGACCCAGAACTGTGCTTCAAACACAGAGGTCACGACCTGTTGACACAGACGTTTGAGTTTAACTGTGGATCAGCTCTGAAGGACGAGACGTCTGGAATGAAGGCCTGGAAACTTACAGGTGATATTAATCTTACTCTATCAAAATCTCACTGAGAACATGTTTAGGTCAATTCTCATCAGCAATATATCTGGATGCATTAGACATTTGAGTTTAAATAAATAAACATATACATATAAATAAATAATACAACTAACAGTAAAGTGCTATAATGCGTAGGGAAAAGTGTTATAATGTAAAGTAAGAGAAATTAAATAGTAAATATGCATTAAATATATTGAAAATAAATATTATATAAAAAATATTTTTAGAAATAAATAAATACATTTAAATAACTAATATATCTGGATGTTTTTTTTTTTTTTTTACTTTTGAGTTTATTTGTAATCATCATTATTTGCCATTATGATTCTCAAACAAAGCTGAAATAAAATATAAATATTAGATTAAAAACTAATGAAAATTAGAAATGTCGCCTTGGCAACTATATTAAATAAGTCGAAGTAGAAAAATGAATACAAGCTAAAATTTTACTAAAATATAGTTAAACAGAATAAAAATAAACGAATAAAAATAAAATTACTAAATTAAAACTGAAAACATAAAAACAAAAGTTCATTCTAAATATTTATAAATGCTGTAACAGTATATAAATAATCCTAAAACAACACTGGATATTACCAAAACATACATACAAAATTATATACTTTAAACAATATTTTTTATGATATGTTAATGACAAAGAGACAATAATAGTGCCCAAAATTAAAACCTGTAGGGGCAAAAAAAATATGTAATTGTTTTTGTTAATTGTAACATATTCATAATGCAATTACATCACAATATTTGACATTATAGAAATAACTGTCACTTAATGGAGAATTACATAATGATTTTTGGCATTGCCAGCAATGGTCCTAAAAAGGCGTGATTTTTTTCATGCAAAGTCTATTTTTGTATTTTTATTTTGTTGTGAAATATGAGCTGGACATGAGCTTCATTCTTCTCAACGCTCTCACTCATTATCTTTATGTTTGTCTGTTGTGATCGGATCGCAGATTCCACACGGTTTCCATCTGTGTTTCTGTAAGCA
The DNA here is from genome assembly GCF_001515645.1 of Sinocyclocheilus grahami. Classification (NCBI taxonomy): domain Eukaryota; kingdom Metazoa; phylum Chordata; class Actinopteri; order Cypriniformes; family Cyprinidae; genus Sinocyclocheilus; species Sinocyclocheilus grahami. Next base: position 32,447 of record NW_015505628.1, read on the forward strand.
GATGATAAGAGTAATGCACTCCTAAAGCTGGAGTTTTAACAGCCTATTTTCTCCAAAGTCTGCGCTTGCTGGAGAGGAAAGAGCAGTTTCAGGCAATTAGATGACGCACATGGTTAATCGGCTGAGTGAAAGCAAAACCACTGGGCTCGTGAAACCAAACACAGTTATCTGAGTGATTACCGGATTTGACTCAGCACAAGCCGCCATCAAAGTCACACTAAACAGACGTCAGAGACCGAGAATGACAGCATAATAACACACGCCCAAATATGGGCACGCTGGCCCCGCCCCCTGCCGATGACATCACCAGCCAAACTCACCAGTCTCTCTCCGGACAGAACCTCCAGCAGCTTGATGAGCATCCGTCCATCCCGCAGGTCCATGTAGAGATCCGTGATCCGGCAGGACACGCGAGACAGGTGTGAGTTCACCCATTTAGTGAAGGTCTTCTTCTGCACGGCCTCTCGCTCGTCTGCAGGACGACAATAAAGACGCTTAGCGCTCCGAAATTAACTCCCAATAACAATGCTTTCTACCACGGTTAATAGCGGTTATTAAGCGCTGTGCACCTAATAGTGGGAAAATCACTCCTAACACACGACCTGGAGTGAACTGCAGCATATAAAATGGTTATTCACATATACGTAGTAAGGTTTCACAAAATAAAACAGAGCAAATAAAGTGTAATGATATTAATAAACACAGTATTCTTCCACCAAACAATGTAGCTCCTCAGAAACAGTTGTGGTTGCAACAAAGTGGTTTCAGAGCAACACACAGAAGTAAACAAAAATGTGTGTTTGTAGAGTCATTTACAACAGCTTCGAACTCGGCTCAGCCAATCAGAATCAAGCACTGCAACTATCCGCTTTATAAACTACAACAATGACCAAAAGTGAATGAATACTATTTATTTTTACTACTTTTATAATAATAAAAATAATACAATTATTTAAAATGTTATTTAATACAACATTATTTAATATAAGACTAATTTCAATAATGATTTAAAATATAATTTTAATACTTTTATAATCATAATAAATTCACTTAGGCCTATCTAAAATCATTTATTTAATAAAAAATGTATTGTAATAAAGAGCTATGTAATATAAAAATAGAAATAATGATTTGAATAAAATACTATTTTAATACTTTTGTAATAGTAATAAAATGACCTAAAATTTGTTTACAATTTTGTATTTTAATACAAAATTATTTAACAAAATAGAATTTCAGTAACAGTTTAAATAACATTTTTAAATACTTCGATACTTCTACAATGATGGATGATGATGATGATAATAATACACTTATCTAAAATTATTTTTAATTCATTTTGTTTCAAAATGATTTAATATAAAAATAGAATTTTAATAGCAATTGAAATAAAATAAGACTTGTAATATATTCAAATAATAAAGAAGAATACACTTATCTAAAATGCATTTTAATACAAATGATTTAATATAAAAACAATTTAAATGATCATTTCAATAAAACTATTCTTAAATCAATAATAATAATAATTTCCCATGATAAACAATTTTTAATCATTTTCCAGGTAATATAGTTATTTAACTGTACGCTATTTATGGTCACCAATCAATGTAACAATAATAATAATAAAAAAAGAAAAGTATCCTCAGAATCATGATTTGCCATAATAAAAGTAATAAATTGTTTGCCAACAGATTTCACAGCTGAACTATGTTGCATATGTGCTATATTTAGACTGGTATGAACTAGATCTTCTAGAAAGAAATGAGGCTGTTGTAATGATCCACAAACATTGCAACATTTCCCCCAAAAACATTCCCAAATACTAATGACTGTTTTTCTATGAAGAATCAAATGAGTTTCAAATGGTCTGTGTGAAGCCACACATTCAACCGTGTCGCAACCCAGTCCTTCTCCCTGCCAAGTCTTCTTTTGGCCTTTTAAACCATTATCCCATAATTCATGTGCGAGCAGACGGTTTCTCCACCAATCAAGCGCAGCGAACAATGCGAGGCAGACAAAGGGGCGGCGGTGTGTTTATTTATGCTCCGCCCACGGGTGAGCAGTTCAAATGCAGCTCTTTATTTATAATCCTCCCTATTTTCCTGTTATTGCATTCCTTGTCTTCACACAGACGTAAGCGTCTGAATCAATTGTTGCTAAGTTTTTTCCTGGTCGACCCCTGTGCGCTAAAGACGACAGGATGAGCGAGGGTCCGTCTGAGAGCGGACCGCTGGACAGAACGTGAGGCGAGAGAGAATGAAGGGAGAGGTGGTGTGTGACAGCCTGACCCCAAACAGAGGAAGAGCAACATCTGCCCATCAAGCAGGACAGAGGCCAAACGCATCCACAGCTGGGACCGTTTAAAGACCTGTGTCTGACCCTGGGTGAATCTCACACAAACATTTGAAACTGAAATGAAATGAAATTGAAATTAAATAAAATATGTATAATAAAATTGATTTAAAAAAAAGATGATTACATAAATGTAAATTAATAAATTGTTTAGGACAACAAAATGAAATAAAATAAAATAAATATTTAAAAAATACAAATTAAAAAATTAAAACAAACTACAATAACATTTTGTATAATGAAATTAATCAAACAAGATGATTACATAAATATAAATGTAAATTAATAAATTGTTTAGGAGAACAAAATGAAATAAAACAAAATAAATATTTTAAAAATACAAATGTAAAAAAAAAAAACCTAAAATAAAATTTTGTACAATTAAATTAATAAAAAAAAAGATGATTACATAAATGTAAATTAATAAATTGTTTAGGAAAATAAATGAAATAAAATATAATATTTAAAACATACAAATTTAAAAATTAAAACAAACTACAATAACATTTTCTATAATGAAATTAATTAAAAAAAGATGATTACATAAATGTAAAATAATAAATTGTTTAGGACAATAAAATATAATAAATATAAAAAAAAAATACAAATGTAAAAATACAATAAAATTTTGTATAAGGAAATTGATTTAAAAAAAGATGATTAAATAAATTGAAATTAATCATTTGTTTAGGAGGACCATTAAGAATTCTTGCACTGACTTTATTTTCATGATAATTAAGCCCTTTCCACCCCCAGCTGATGATTACTGTGATCTCATTATACTTTCAAGCTTTGAAATTTTCAATTTATTTCTGAATAATTACAAATTCGATTCACAATATTGTAATTTTTACCAGGGTGAATGTGCGTACCGGTTATGAAAATAATAAAAACCATGCAAAATATGTCAGGACACAAAACAAAACAAAAAACACAACGAAACAAAAAATAAATTTTCTATAATGAAAATAAACTATAATGAAATCAATCTATTTTTTAGGATGATTGAAAATATTTGCATTGTGAAATTATTTTCATGATAATTAAAGGGGTCATATGATGCGATTTCAAGTTTTCCTTTCTCTTTGGAGTGTTACAAGCTGATTGTGCATAGATAAAATCCCTGAAGTTACAAAGACTAAAGTCTCAAAACCAAAGATATATTCTTTATAAAAGTTAAGACTCTGCCACGCCCCCCTAAAACAGCTCGTTCTAACACGCCCCACATATCTACCTCACTATGTGGAAATATTTGCATAATGCGGCCCAAATGTTCACGCAAAGAAAGAAGGCGTGGTTTCAGTAACCGCAGTTAGTGTTGAAGCAGCATGTCAGGGAGACGCTGTGTGTTTCTAGGAGAAAGCAAAAGCACTTTATTTGGGCTTCCGAAAGTAGATGCATTTAGGAATCTTTAAGATTACTTACAACAGAACAGCAATGCATTTTATGGA
>NW_015505628.1:36348-64114 GCF_001515645.1 Sinocyclocheilus grahami
CCCTTTCGGGCTTGAACTGATGGTAAAACTAATGATATTATTTACTGTCTTGATATTTATTTTGAAAGATGTAGCTACGATTGTGGTAAGGGGCGTTACATTTCCGACGAGTGCTTGTGGTGTTCGGCCAATCACAATGCACTGGGTCAGCTGGCCAATCAGAGCAGACTGCGCTTGTCAGAAGGAGGGACTTTGTAGAAAACGAAGCGTTTGAGAGAGGCGGGGCATAGAGGACCTACAATAATGTACAGTATTTGAAAAATAATGTTTTTTTGAACATTAAAGCATGTCAACATTCTGTTACACCAAATACACAAAATAATGATCTTTAAAAAAGCATCATATGACCCCTTTAATGACTTTCTCACTCCCAGCTGCTCATTACTGTAATATCATTTTAATTTTGAGCTTATGTATTTGAATAATTCTCAATATTGTACATTTTAAATTTTACTGGTGAATGTGCTTAATTGTTATATATATATATACTATAAAAGAAAATAAAATAAATTAATTTTGTATAATGAAAATGAATTTCGAATAAAACATTTTTAGGAGCATTAAGAATTTTTGCACTTTTTTTAATGACAATTACGCAAATTTTTTCTCCCAGATGCAAAAATGTAATTTTACTTTAGAGCTTTTATTTTTTAATAATTACTGTAATTTTCACCAGGGTAAATGTGCTTAAATTGAAAATAACGAAAACAACGTAAAACATGTCGGGTGCTAAAATATACCTAATTATCTTCATGCAAAACATTCCTTATTTATATATATATGAATGATTTCTCGTTCCTTTCTTCTGATCTGAGGGTGGAATATGAGCAGGCCAGAGCCGTCATGCTGGACTGTGTCCTTTCTGCTCACAACACTGAGTGTATATGTGTGAGTGAGTGCATTATAGACGATGAGAAACACACTTGAACAGCATGAGCAGCACTGATGACTGATTTCTCCAAAGACGACAGAACAGCTATGAAAGCAAATCATACATCGAAGCATCGTCTCTCCTGTCAAGCTTCATACACACTCCTATACATCAGACATCTGAGGGATTTCTTCTGTTAAAATGCAGCAAACAATGAAAGACCTCAAATGAGATCTCATTAATATCTCAACTGTTTCTCATAGACAGCAGGCTGAGATGTTTCTCTCTAAACTCTTGACTAGTGATTTATCTGCATCTGTAAAAACATCTGAGACAAAGATACCTGAATGATTCAATAAATCTTCTGAACTGTTAAAGATCAAACTCCGAATAACACACTTTTCCTCTGGGTTCAGATACACATGCGAATCACATTTATAAACTCAATCCAAACCACAACATTTCAGAACGCAGGTTTTTCCTGGACAGGGAAAAACGACATATTTCAACACAATCAGCAGGAAAAACTGATAACTTTTGTTCCTTTCTCTGCTTAAACATATTCTTTTTTAAATATATTTTGTTTATTAGAAATGCATTTTAATTAAAATAAAATGTGTTATTTTTTAGAAATATTTTATAGTATGAAAATGCACTTTTAATATTAATTGTATTTTTAAAATACATTTTTAGGACCATTAAGAATGTTTGCATTGTGGCAAAATAAATAAAATAAAATAACAATAAACAATGCATTTTAATAAAAGTTCTACATAATTACTCTGCTGCTAATATAAAATAAAATATTAAATAAAACAAAAATTATTTGTATGACAAATATGCATTCTTTAATTAATTGTTTAGGACCATTAAAATGTTTGCATTGTGTCAGAATAATTAAAGTAAAATACAAATCGAAATGCATTTGAATGAATTATTCAAAAATTACTGACATTGCAAATTTAAGTATTGCGATTTCTTTGTTTGAACGTCTGATTTGAAAAGCTAAGCATCTCAAGATCTTCAACTAAGTGTCCAAATGTGTAGGAGAAACACTCAGGACGTTAAAAAGATCAGTACTTTCTCTTTCAGACGACCTGGTTACGACCTGTGTCTGACTTTACCAGCTGCCTCCTCCGCTCGGTGTGACGTGCCGCTGAACTGTGGCTGCATTGTGAGCCGATAACATCGCAGCCAATGCCACTGAACGCTACATATTAGCTGGGCCTGCGGATCCTCCCAGAGGACTGTGGGTACGGCAAACAATGGCGGCAGTGTTCCTCCCCTCGGCCCGGCAGAAAGCGCGGGGAAGGCTGCAGGAATGCAGCAGCATCTGGACTGAGCATTGGGTAAACATGACCCGCGGCCCAAAACACTGAGCAGAGCGGCTAAATCTGGTTTTAAATTAATGGACGTGTTATAAATTCATCAAACACAGCTCATCTAAAGCTCATCCAGATTGTTTATGCCCTCTTAAAGATCGGGTAGCTTCAATATAAATGGCTATATAATACAGTGCTGAAAATTAAATACAATTTATATAATAAAAATGATGAAATAAATAATAAAATGACAAAATGAGTCAATTAAAATTCATAAATTTTTTGGATTGTTAAATTATTTTCATGATAATTAAGAACCTTTTGCAGGTGCCTATTACTGTATACTATTTTACTTTTATTTTGCTTTTATTTTTAAATAATTCTCAATGGCAATTCTCAATACAGTAATTTTTACTGAGGTTAATTATTATAAAAATATGTAATATGTAATACAAATATGTAAAATAATGAAAACAATGCAAACATGCTAGGTCCTGAATATGCTTTTATAATAAAATAAAATAAAATAAAATAAAATAAAATAAAATAAAATTAAATTAAATTAAATTAAATTAAAAATATTTTTTTTCAATCTGGTTATGGATTATCAGTATTGTAATTTATACTATTTATGCGCTATAAATACCTAGTAGCTTGAATATAATTGGCTATATAATACTCCACTGCAAATTAAATAAAAATATTTTGTATAAAATAAACACATGTATAAAATAAAAAGTTAATGAAATAAATTAGAAGTCCAATACTTTTTTAGGATGAATGTACTTAACTGTTATGAAAAGGATGTGCAATAATGAAAACAATGCAAAACAAAAATTTAAATAAAATGCACATTATTTTAATAAAATAAACTAAAACCATTTTGCATAACAAAAATGACCAAATTTAATTAAATAAAATGTATACATTTTTATGACCATTAAGTATTTTTGCATTTTGACATTATTTTCATAACTAGGCACATTTTTACTAAAATGATGTAATTTTTGAAAATTTCTCAATGGCGATTCTCAACATTGTCATTTATTGTAAATGTATTATAAATTCATCAACCGTAGCTCATCTAACAGTGTCTATGCCCTCTTAAATACCTGCTAGCTTGAATATAAATGGCAGTTTAATACTCCGCTGCTAATAACACCTAGAAGCAGAGTGTGTACAAATGTCCTTAGTTAAAAAATGAACCGTAAAATGTGATTTAAATCATTTTGAGGGCAATGGCAAAGTCAACTGAATGACAGCTGACACTGAGAGTGAATCTGCACAGCCTGTTAGATAAATCAATACAGCAGTCTGGACGGCCGGTCAGGTCAGGAGGTCATATTAGCCACTATTGTGACAGCATACGCATATAAGTTTCCCATAACGAGAACATTGGAAACACTGTGAAGGTTGAATTCTCCTTCGCATTCACCTGCACCATTAGAAATATAAGCACCACCGTCACGCTACGTTTTCAAAGGTTGTTACTGAATAGAAAATGAGTCAATCTGGCTAAACTAAACTACGAGTTTTACACTTTCTGAACTGCAAAACTCACTATTATATTCAACTGGGGGGTCTGAAAGGTCAAAAAGTCCACCGTTAAGTCTGTCAATTCTGCTCAGATTGATTAGAACAGTAATAGTGAAATCGGGGCTGGAGGAACTCGGGTTGTGAGAGTTCAGGGATTGTTGATTTATTGGCATTTCCTGCATCCTCAAAATCTTTGTTTGCTGACCTCAAACCACACCACACCACACCCTGTCCTGCAACATGCAGATAGCATTGTCTGTATTTGCAGAGGAAAAAAACTATCAAGAACAAAAAGCAGATCTTGCAAAATCACACATTTAATGCATGGATTTGAGGAATTTACATGTACACTACTGATGTTTTTGATATTTTTATGTATTTTGCACACCGAGGCTGCATTTATTTGATCAAAAATACGGTAAAAATGTGAAATATTATTGCAATTTAAAATAACCATTTTCTATGTGAATATATGTTAAAATGTAATTTATTCCTGTGATGAAAGTCTGTATTTTCAGCATCATTACTCCAGTCTTCAGCGTCACATGATCTTTCAGAAATCATTCTAATATGCTGATTTGCTGCTTAAGAAACGTATTTTTTTTGTGAAAACCGTGATACATTTTTATTCAGGATTCTTTGATGAATAGAACGTTACAAAAACAGCATTTATTTGAATTAGAAATCCTTTGTATAATTATAAATGTTGTTACCATTACTTCTGTTTGATTTAATATGTCCTAGCTGAATAAAAGTATCAATTTTAAACTTTCGAACAGTAGTATATATCCATTTTTTAAGTCAATGTCAGGAAAAGCGCCTATCTATATTCCTACACAGGTTCATCCAACCCTGAAAGCACACAAAAGTGATTATTATAAAATATGATTTGGACTCGGTACAGCAGTGTCTGAATGTGAATTCCAAACGAGATGAAAAAGTCCAGAGCACAGCATTCTTCCCATCACTTCTATTACTAAATCTCCTGAAAATGACGCTGGCTCTGGGATTTGGAGTTGCGCAACACGAGCGAAACGACGAGAAGGTCAAATATGGGGTCAGAGATAAGTGAGACCAGCTTTTCATATGAAAGCTTTTCTACTCCGCTGCAGATGATTAAAGACAACCTGAAACACAAAACACCATGCAACGAGAGACGCTGGCTTGGAAGGAGCAAGAGAGCTAGTCCATGGGTGGCTTCCTCTTCCCCGTCTGATTTATCTGCCTCCTGTGGCGTGAGCGTCAGCAGAAAGGAATTCCTAAGACTTCCTGTGCGCTGCGGAGTGGACAGGTCTCTGAGGTCACAGGATCGCATTCAGCTCTGGCCTCAGCATGCGGCTCGCAAATAACCCTACAGTTTCAACACTTCTGCTTAAAACCACAACACCGAGTCTGAGTATCTGAACCGAGGGCAAAAATAATAAAGATGTTGAAAGTTTCTAACATTTTAGAGCCAGTGATGAAAAACATATGCGGCGTAAAACAGGGAACTCATAAAGACAACATTGTGATGTATTTTTGGGTAAACAGAATATTGAGTGGCAAATATAGCAGGGCTTGATTGTATCTTTTGGGTTTTAATTGCAACATGTTAAAAATTGCTTTAGAGGAGGAATTAAATTATATATACATTACATTATAATATAAACGGTATATATCATAAAATTTATAATTTAATAATAATAATATTAATATTTTTCTTAATTTTATTTAAATTTTATGTAAACAAAAATATATAAAAATAAATCAACTATATATTATATTACTTACATTATATAATATATTAAACATAATAACTATATATTAAATTTTTTTATGATATTATTTTTAATATAATAATATAATATAAAAAAATGTTAATAGAAAGAATATTAAATTATAAAAGATACATCAACTATATATATATATATATATATATATATATATATATACATAGTTGATTACAGATAGAAAATCTTATGCATATATTTACATTAATAGAAAGAACATTCAATTATAAAAGATAAATCAACTACATAGAAAGTTTTCATAATACATTATGATATATATATATATATACACACACACACACACACACACATAGTATATATATATATATTTCATAATTTGTAAAAAAAAAAAAAAAAAACATGCATATATTTTTTTCATTTATTTACAGATACTCATACATTATATATACATTATATAAATAATAGTGCTGTCAAACGATTAATCGCGATTAATCGCATCCAAAATACAAGTTTTTGTTTACTGTTTTTGTTTTGTCTATTAAAAAGTTTTAACAGATACTGTGTTTTTGTTTACATAATATATGTATGTGTGCTGTGTATATTTATTAAGTATATATAAATACACACACATGCATGTATATATTTCAGAAAAATAGGTTATGTTTATATATCAAATATATTTATTTATCATATAAATTATATGAATTTAAATATAGACGTAAATATTTTTTAAATATATACTGTATTTGTATTTATATATACATAATAAATATACACAGTACACACACATATATTAAGCAAACAAAAACTTTTATTGTGTATTCGATTAATCGCGATTAATCATTTGACAGCACTAATAAATAATATAGGTCATATAAAATAATTTATATAATTTGCCCTTTTCTATATTTATACTTGATTACAGATATATAAAATAAAATATATTTTTTTAATTTATGAAGATATTTATATTAATCCGATAATAAAATAATGTAAATAATATACACACACACACTTTTGGTTTCTAGTTGCCTCAAAACATCAGTACATTCACAGAGATGAGCACACGGCTCATCATTTTTTACATTTCTGCCGTTTAAACAAACAGAGCAGGAGGGAAGCGGATGCATGTTTATCATGCCTCATTTTAAGGGATGACATTCCTGTTGTGGCAACCAGGAAAACTCTCAGTTCCTCCAGTGTTACAGAGAGACAATGATCAATGCCACGCTTCAGCAGGAACATCGCGTCTCACGAGGGAACAGATTCCAGATTCACAATCCGTGACACTGATGATGGCCAGAAATCACTCCAAATCAGCCACTGACAAGCTTACATTCAGGTTAGGATGCTGCCTTAGAAGGGAGCTCCCTATAAAGCTCACTAGGTTTTGGAACAGAGCCATTGATAATGAACCAAATGAGGAATAAGACAGTTATTTGTGAAGTGATCGCAGGTGTGAGTATCTGACATGAACTCAAACTGTCCTGTTGTTTCAGGTTGACTGGTTTAAACCCCACCCTTAGTTTCAGAGTGACATGACAAACAGATACGAGGCTGTGCACTAGTGCATCACTGCAGATGTCCTGACACTCGTACAACACCAAATGAACAAAACACTACACAATTACATTTGCATTTGCGCTTATATCCGAATGCTTTTTTAAACAACCGTTCTCAAGAGTTTCACATCCATATAACTTTAAAATGAAGTTATTTCAATGTTTTCTGGCTGTATAGGGGTCTCGAGTTGCTATATGATTCTTTAGAGAGAGAAAAAAAAAGCATCGGTGCATGACTTTAATTTACAGCTGATGTCATTGATGCCACTTAATATTGCCACTTAATATAATACTATCCAATCAATTCCCAAGTCCAATTCAGCTTCTTTTTTTTTTACCATTTCCAGTTACTGAGATAAAGCTGAAATAAAATAAAATATAAACGAAAAACTTGAACTTGAACTAAATATCATTTGCATGGATTCAAATAAAGCTGAAATAAAATAAAACAAAATATGAATATTACCTGAAAAACATACATGTAAAAAAATACAATTGGGACTAATACTATTAAAAAAATAATTTTCATTAACTGAAATAATGCTCAAATAAAATAAAATAAAATAAAATATAAATATTACATGAAAAAGTTAAACTTAAAAATGAAAACGAGGACTAATACTATTAAATATTGTTTTTGTACAACGAAATAATAAGTACACATTATATACTGTATATAATACTAAGTCTAATATAGATCTAATACTATTATTAAATGTACTCATTGCACTGTATTTTATGCAATACGAACTGATTGCACTATATTTTATGTATAATCATTTTCTATTCTTAAACTGTTTTAAATTCATTTTAAATCAATTTTTTTAAATTCCTTGTTTTATAGTTGTGATTATGTTTTATGATTATTTATGTAAAGCACTTTGAATTACCATTGTGTATGAAATGTGCTATATAAATAAACTTGCCTTGCCTATTCATAATCTTTCTCACTAACTGAAATAAAGCTGAAATAAAATATAAACATTACATGGGAAACATTAATCATCTAAAAAAATTATAATAAAAACAAAAGCACACAACAAAATGACAACCTAAAAAAAAAAAATAACAGCTAATTCAAAATAAATAATATAATAGTATAGAAATAATACTAAAGTACAGGTTATTTAATAAAATGTTCTTTGTGAAACTCTATTTCATCTTTTAGGGTGTTGCACATTGACTTTTAAGTGAACATTCACTCGAGACTGTGATTCTGGGTGGTTTTGTGGATCTTTAACGCCCAGCTGAGTTGCCATCTCAACGCTTCCTTCATTGCTTCAGAGCTCTTGAATCCACTTCCTCTCACGCTGAGGGTGGTGACTCTTACAGCCCTTCTGAGAGCCTCCAGTCACTCCGTCACAGGCCATTGAGTGAAGCGAGATCCTCACACGCACCCGATCCATTCAGAACCCAACGTCTCGCTTTCGCCAGCCGCATCTCTGCCAACAGCCCAACAGAAGGTCATTGAGAAGACCAGACTGAGAGACAGGCGGCTTGGCAGGACAAAAGATCTGCTTCAGCACGCAAGTCTATGAGCAAAACAGCTTACAGTGCTGTCCGCCGAGTGAACAAAGCTCCAAGATCAGCTGGACGCACCCTTACCGTCACTAAACTATCTGTGGAACACACGCTGTCAGGATACTGTGTTTAGACTATTGAAGTCCATCAACAATAGCACAAGCACAAATCCAAGAATCTGTCATTTATCTTGGCAAATCTCTAGCGTGTAGAGGGTTTGAGGAATGCTCTTGTGTGCAGTGAGCATTGGATTTTAAGATGCATCGTAAAACTTGGCCGAATATTTGCAACTTGTGACTCTCTCCCACCTTCAATAACACGACTGAGGTGCCCTTGAGCAAGGCACCGAACCCCCAACTGCTCCCCGGGCGCCGCAGCATAAATGGCTGCCCACTGCTCCGGGTGTGTGTTCACTGCTGTGTGTGTGCACTTTGGATGGGTTAAATGCAGAGCACTAATTCCAAGTATGGGTCACCATACTTGGCCACATGTCACGTCACTCACTTAATATTAAACCATCTCACCTGAGGAACAAGATGCTACATGTCAGAATGAACTTTATCTGCAATCTACACTGCAAAAAGTAGAGTATTTTTAGTCTTGTTTTCTGTCACAAATATCTAAACACTCTTTGGTCAAGACATGTTTACTTAAGATGCAAAAAGACTTAAGATCTTAAGTCTTGTTTTCTGAAAAATCTGTAAAAATGAAGTGAGTTTATGCTTAAAAACAAGAACAAATGTCTAACAATGGTTTCAGAAAAATCTACTTTATTCAAAAGGTAAAGCAAGAGATACCCCATTGGCGGATATTTTTCTTTAAGCATAAAGTCGCTTAATTTTGATACATTTTTCAGACTTAAAATCTAAAGGCAAATGGTGTGTGCTGTGATTGGTTAGCTGGGCCAGTGTGTGTTGTGATTGGTTAGATGGGCCAGTGTGTGCTGTGATTGGTTAGCTGGGCCAGTGTGTGTTGTGATTGGTTAGCTGGGCCAGTGTGTGCTGTGATTGGTTAGCTGGGCCAGTGTGTGTTGTGATTGGTTAGCTGGGCCAGTGTGTGTTGTGATTGGTTAGCTGGGCCAGTGTGTGTTGTGATTGGTTAGCTGGGCCAGTGTGTGTTGTGATTGGTTAGCTGGGCCAGTGTGTGTTGTGATTGGTTAGCTGGGCCAGTGTGTGTTGTGATTGGCAGCACTCGGCGCCTGGTCGGGAAATATCATGACCCTTACCATAGCCGCCTGCGAGCTTCAGTGTAAATATTGCGTCAAAATCAAATCAATTTGAGCGTGATTTAAACCCGGATGATTGTAACCACTCTAAGTTCGTCTGCCTTGGGAAAGCTAGCGTGTCTCCGACATAGTGATAACACTCGTTGCCTTCTCTAGTGCAGCTCAACCAGGTCTCGTCCCATTCGTCGATATTTGTGATATCACAAATCCCGGAAAATATGCGTTGTAGTCCAAACGAGTCGTTCATTGTAGTTTTTGAAAAGTGATTTCTGTTAAATAAAATATCTCCTTTTGAACTGGACTTTGAGCTTTGTAACTTTGCAGATCTTTTTTATGCTCAATCAGCAACAGACTAACTAAAGTTGAAAAAGTGAAAAATCATAATAGGACCTCTTTAACTTTTGTAATGGAAAAGTCAGAAAAAATACATTTTTTTCCCTTTGAATTTAGATTTTTCTGACTCCACTGGCAGATATTGGTTCTTGTTTTAAGGATAAACTCATTTTGATAAATTTTTCTTCAGTCATTTTGCATCTCAAGTATACATTTATCTTGATTTAAGGATGTTTAGATATTTACTGAGGAAGAAAGACTAAAATAAACAGTCCTTTTACCGTGTACATGATGAAGTTTTACCACAGTTAAGTTATTTACAAGCCTGAGATCACTGAAGCTGAATCACTTAAATCTGTCATATCACAGGTAAAAGGTCAAGTTTTCATCGCTAAACTGCTTAAAGGAAGGGCGGGGAGAATCTAAGTTAACGATTAGACACACAAACTCATTTTTGGGATAAAAGTGTCTGCTAAATGCATGAATGTAATGTAAACAGACTCCTAAGTTACAAAAGCTGAATTTCTACAAGTGAATTTCTGTTGAAGCCCATCTCTCATCCCATCTCACCAGCATTACTGACCTCAAACTGGGCTGTGATTCATTAACAACTGGTTATTAACTGATATCAGTGTTGCTCATTAAATAGTTGTTTCATACTCATCATACTTGTACAGTCTCATCATGCACATGTGACTCTTCAAATGCATGCTTGGGCTATGAGAAATGATATGCAAAAGCTTGAACTGACACTCAAACACAACACCAGAGCTCTGGGGAAACATCTGCGCTACAGTAACAGCAAACGAGAGCAATGGTGTAAATGTGTGAAATCGCTGAGTGTGTGAAGTGCCAAATGCCTAGCGCACATCTATTGATCGACCAGATCTGATCTACAATGCAATTTCTGAACTGTAAAACCAGTTTGGTGAATGCAATGTAAGCGTAAGTGTTTCACGGTCCATAACAGTCATGCACGGAACAATGCAACTGCTTCGTCCAACTATTTAAGCAATGAGTAACAACAAAGCCTTACAAGCACCTTATTTTAAAAAACCAACTCAAACGGCTACACTCATTAGCAATCGCATTTTAAATGCATATGAAGCGGCAGCATTTAGAAACAAGCCACTATCACTCTCATAGTCAGCAGAACAAAACAACCACTCCCACCTTCCCGGGTTTTCCATTGTTGTCTATGACGGCCCATTCGGGGCGAACAGCCCCCTTATTTACTCCCGAGTCATTTTGGGCAAGGGAAGCCAAGTGTAAAGGTAGAACGCTTGCATGAAAAGTATGTACAAAATTGACTTTTTTGGGGGGGGGGGGGATGTCTAAGATCCATTCCACTAATCCAGTCTAAAACTCCCAATTCCACCAGACACCCCCCTTTTTGAGAGGATTATGGTGGAGAGTAAAACACAAAACACTCTGTAGCTGCTTTCAATGCATCTACGCTCCTAAAAATAAAGGTCCCCCCCATTGGGTTTTTATAGTGATTCTATAGAAGAACCATTTTTGGTTCCTAAAAGAATCTTTCAGTGAACCGATCTTAAAAGAACCATTTTTAAAAAATAAAAAAATGGAAAGATCCCATGGATGTTAAAGGTTGCAAAATAAGGGTTCCAAAGGCAGGTTTTTGTAGAAGAACCATTTTCGATTCCCCAAAGAACCATTTTTACTCCATTTTAAAAACATATTATAAATCTAAAGAGTCTTTATGGACATTAAAGATTCCAAAATTAGGGTTCCAAAGGGAGGCTTTCATAGAAAAACCATTTTTTCTTAGTATGAAGAATATTTTAAAAACCTTTTCCAATATAAAGAAGCTTTTCCATGGATGTTAAAGCTTCCAAAATAAGTGTTCCAAAGGAAGGTTTTTGTAGAAGAACCATTTTCAGTTCCCTAAAGAACCATTTAAATTTCATGGATGATAAGGGTTCTTCACGGAACCAAAGACACCAATAAAGCCTTTATTTTTAAGTGAGTATATATCTCAAATCGCAGCTGCTGCGCTGTAGGAAACCCATGAATCTCCATCCTAACGGTGCTGTAAACAATGCATCCACACCTCCGGACGCATCTTACCTTGCAGCTGCTTGAAACGCCCCTCAAGCTGGTTGTAGTTGAAGGCCATTTGCGCGGGGAAGCTGGGCTCCTGGTAGAAGCCCTCGGGGCCCCCAGACGCCCACTCCAAATCCATGATCCCTGACCGAGAGGGAACCTATTTCCAGATTCCTTGCAACCTCCCAGGAAACCACGGAATGGGAAGGAACGATGGTGGGAAAGAAAGCCAAAATCTCCTTATCGCGATGGGAGCTATCCAAAAATCCAAAGGTTTTTGTCCCAGTCTGATGTTCTCAACCGGTCTGTTTTAGAGGAGACAAGCATGCTGCTGTCTCTCTGATTGTTCGTCTTCCCACTCTGTCCATTCAAAAGCAGCGTCTCCCCCCAACCTCAAGCACACAAATGCCCCTCCTCCTGTCATACGAGGGAGGGGAGACCTTCTAGCTCGATACCCGCTCTGAATCTGCAGGAGTCAATGGAAGGATTTCTGCGAGACACCTTTAACGGAGCAGAAGAGGAGGGCAAAAGGGTTGTAATTTCATCAGCGGCCCAGCCAGTGTGTTTGCAGATGATGTCACCACCTCATTACAATGAAATAAGAGGAGGAGACGGACCAAACCAAGTCTCCGGAGAAGATCGGGGGTGGAGGTTGAGCAGGAAGTCGGCCCATTTCCATGCATTGTTTTTTAGGTCATGCAATAGAAGCAAAGTTGCATAAGAAATGCGGAACGGCCTTCTTGGAATGTCGGACTTAATGCATCCTGCCTAAAATCCCTTTTTGCAACCCCTAAAGCTTATTTGTGCTCCCCTCCTCCTCCTGTTTTTTCCCCCCTGCCGTCCATCTGCTTGCAAGGTGAGGAGACGTTCTGCCATGAATGCAGACTTTGAACTACTTCTCAGAGTTTGGCTATTGAATTGCACTCTGCTGCAAAACAAATATCTGCTAATTCCCACTCAGGAATCTCACACGGCTGTGTCAGGAGTAATAAACCTCCAGGAGATCCAACTCAAACTTTCCTGACAGCAAAAAGCCCCCTTCTGCTTTTCTTTCCGCGTCTTAAACATGATAAAAAGCAGGATTACTCCAAGCCCCGCAAAGGTGAATTAAGAGCCACACTGGATACTTACAGGCATTTAAGGAGTGTTTTATGAGAGTACAGAGCAGATATGAAACGCTGCATGAGATGCTGTAAATCAAGCAATAAAAAGCTGGTGTGTTTTCTGTCAGCAACAGTTTTGCTGGCAAAAACAAGCATTTGTTCTTGCTTACTGCAGCATTGGGTTTATATACTTTTCTATCTGATTTCAACCAAATTTGTTTATTAAAGGGATAGTTCACCCAAAAATGGAAATTAGCCCATTATTTACTCACTCTCAAGGCATCCTAGGCGTATATGACTTCCTTCTTTCAGATGAATCCAGTCAGAGTTATATTAAAAATGGTCTTTGATCTTCCAAGCTGTTTAATGGTAGTCAGCGGGTGTTGCATGCATCAGTCCAAAAGAAGTGAAATAAAGCCCATCCCTGCATAATAAAAAGTGTCTCACACGGCTCCGGGGGGTGAACAAAGGCCTCCTGTAGCGAATTGATGCGTTTTTGTAAGAAAAATATCCATATTCAAAACGTAATAATCACTTTAATCTAGCTTGCGCCAACAGTTGTTCACTGAAGCAGCTCCGGGAGGATGACGTAAGATGTCGGCGTTGTGCAGTTTGTAACTTGTTATGTGCTTTGGACATTTTTTCTTAATTTCTTTAAAATATATATTTTTTTTAATTTTACTTTTAGTAATAAAGGTAAATTGTTGCTAGAAGCCAAAAACACGTTTTATACACTTTCTTCTGCAGTATATTAATTGTAGCAATTTTATTAAGAGCTTCTGCCAATTTTATATTAGTTTTTTTTCATATTTGTGTTTAGCTTTCATATATTTTTATTTCAGTTATAGTTTTAGTCATTTTAGTAGTTCAATTTAATCTTAAATAAAGCTGAAGTAGTGTAAATTTGTTATGTGCTTCTATCATTTTTATTAACTTTTAAAATATCTTAATCATAAATAACTTAATTAAAATAACTTAATCATATTTTATTTCAGGCAACATTTATAATTTTCCATTTAGTTATTTTTGTTCTTTTTTATATTTTATTTCAGATTAATTTTCAAAACTTTTTTTATAGGTTTAGTCTTACTTGTAATTAACAATAACAATAGTAACATACTTTTTTGTTACACTATTCAGATGCATTGGCTACTGTTACTGCTCACCACCAAGAAACAACCCACCACGCCCTAACAACCACCTAGAACACCTTAGCAACCACCTAGAACACCGAACTAATACCAAGAATGTAGCTTCCTGTTTTCTCTCTTTTAAGAGCAAGACACACAAGACAGCATCCTCAAGGAACCATGAGATGAGCTATAATGTGACCAAACGTGTCCCATGATCCTATATTTCCAAATTAAACAGATGTTATTTATTCCTCAGTGCATCTAGCGTGGGATTGAGGCCTGAGGGTGGTTTGGTTGATCTGGGCCTACAGTGAGAGGGCTATTTGTGCAGAAAGACAGTCAGTGGTGTCATTGTGAAGTCACAAGACGTCCACGTGTCCATCAGTGCTCTTAATTCACCTCCGTCTGCACTTCTGCTCTCTGTCACAAGTGAATCTGAGCTGAAATCATCCCTCGTGCCGTGATAAACGGCCCACAGATTTGGGCTCTCCTCCCCTCACTGCTGCGGAGAGACGAGGGAGGAGATGCTTCCTGGAAGACGTTTAGTCATTCACTGCAGAGGAGCATTTAGACTCAAACGTACAGTCACAGCTGAGGGAATAATCTGAAGATAAATGGATTAACATATCAGCAAATGATGGGAAATTAGAGCCATGAAGAAAGGAGTAACCATAAAGAATTTTAAAATGTATAAAATGTAATTAATTCACCAGTAAGGCCTGGGTATACAAAGATAAAAAAGATCAAAATAAATAAATAAATACATGAAAATAAAAGTTAATTTTTGCTTGCCTGCAAAATTCCCGATAAAAGTTTTTGTCATTTTTAACATTTTCTGAAGAAAATGTGATGTCGAAATAAAGGGATTTTTAAATAAATGTATAAAATGTAATAATAATAAAATTATACAAATATTTTTTAAAGATAAAGCACATATATGTATATAATTCTTTTTACATTTTCTGAAGTAATTGTGATGAAATAATGCATTCTTTTTTTTATATAAATGTACAAAATGTAATAATAATACATTTATAAAATGATTAAAAAAATTATTGTTAAAGATAAGAGCATATGTGTGTGCGTATATATAGAGTCATAAGATTATATTATTATAAAATTATAATAATGATAAATAGGTTTTAAAGTCTGTAATTTTTTTAAGAAAATGTGGTAATGAAATAAAAAGGGAACAAATTATTTATAAATTGTACAAATGTATAAAATGTAATTATAAAATGATACAATTATTTTTTTAAAATACATTATTTTATTTAAAGACAAAAGCATTTCTTATGTGATGCTTGCCTGCAAAAGACGTCACCATAACGCTAGAGTGTTTTAGGTCATTTAAGTCAGAATCTTTAGATATGGCTTACATTTCTATGGATTTATGGATAAAATGGTCAAATCGCTAATCCTTACCAAACAGCATTAAACAGAGCTTTTGAAATGATCTAGTCTAGCAAGTCTAGTCTTGTTAATCCATATCAAACCTATAAGAGGAACGCTGTTACACCAATGGATCACCAGTGGATTCATATCATGTTTTTTTCTAATCAATACCAGTATTTCTACATGAATACATGCACTACGTGCAAACTGACTATGAAGGGTGAGCAGCACGAATGCAGTTCCCACAAATGCATTTCAGATGTGTTGTTTTTCACTCATAGCGGGATAAATGTATGTAAGTGCGTGTTTCTGTTGGCGCTGAGACAATCGCTTCTTTGGCAAGTCAATGAAGGCACAATTTTCTGCAAAATTTCACATGATGCTTTGTCTGTGATCTTATAAACATGTACTTGCACAATCCCACAATTCCAGTGGGAGCCTGTTGTAACTCAACACAACTCTCATTTGACACCGAACTCGAATGTGCTGATTTCAGCAGAGCCAATCCATTTAACAGCCGATAATGTCTGGATACAGTGTGTTTCTAAGTATGACAATGATCTAATGCGTTCATAAAGTGGAGTAATTTCACAGACATCTGGCCGACAAACTCGGCGAAGGAAGGAAAGAGGAAGGACACGGGGTCTGTGGGTGTTTCCTTTGTATCATGAGATGAACAACCATACAAACACGCAACCCAGGACATTCCATAACTCAGACTTCATCCTACAATTACATTTGATGAACCGCTCTCTGCTGCTCTGGGAAATACGGATATTTCGCTCAGCATATGAGCTATCAAGCTGGCGGCAAAAAAAAATCACAATAAGAAAAGCAAAATACTGTCTGAACCCAAAAGTCACAGTATGAACTTGAGCTTGACTCAGCAAATGATCTACACGCTTTTAGGAGAAACTTTTTAGCAGAAACATCTGAAACCTAAATAAAACTCAATTGAGAAGACAATCATAATTAATGCGTAAGGACGAGCAGTATGTTACAGCGTGGCTGAAGTGAGTTTTGCTCGACGGAGCAGCAGTCACTCGAGCAGACCGACGACCAGCTCATTTATTTTTCACGACACCGGTCAATAATTTAGATGCTCGCGTTTCATTGGTGGAATATTAGTACGCTGCCCCACAAAGCAATACTTGACAAAACCCTGAGTGTGTGTGAGAAACTAAGCTTAATTAATTATTCATAACGACAGCATTAATTCTGTACCTGAAGCCTAATATGTTACTTAATAAAGATACACGCCTTTATCTATCTACTCAGCTAACCACCAACTCAACTATCTTCCCAACTAACTACCTATCTACCAACTACCCATTTATCATCTACTCAACTATCCATCTACCAAACTATCTACCCAAGTATCCAACTATTCAACTATCCATCTGCCCAACTGCTTAGAGCCCTGCACGGGCCTCAAATTTAGGTCCCAAAACTACAGTTCAGTTTTGTATGTAATGGCAAAATGATTATATTTTGTTTCGTTTTTTTTATTAAGTTAATTTAGAAAAACGTTTGGAGCATTTTTCGTTTGTTAAATATAAGTTTTGTTTTTTAAAGTAACGACCAAGTGGTCAGCGGCAGACAGTGAGCCTATGTTTGATCAATTTAGCCTTCTCAAATCATCACGACATGCCTGAAATAAAAACTAGATATACTAAAACAGTTCAAGCATATAATAATGTTTAGATGTTAAACCTGCGCTATAATAAACGTGCTCTATATCCAAGTTTGTGCTGAGAGTGGAAGCTAAAGCGCGCTTTGCAGGACACGGAGGCACCAGCACGATCACTTGCATTTTATTTTTCAGTGGAAACAACTTAAAATAGCCTAAGAGTAATACATCATTCGGAACTGTAAAGGGTCTACTTTTATCTGTGTGCACTCACAATATCAACAACGTTGTGCTTTTATAAAATAAAGAAAACAAACATGATGCGCTTTCTGCCGTCTCATCTTGAACAGGAGTGCTTCACAAAAATGAACCGAAACTCATTGAATACATGCCTCACAGACATGATAAATAAATCTATAGAAAGCTTTAAATGACCACTTGACGAAATAAAACAAATCGAAAACAAAAACTCTTTCATTATAATCATAATCCGTAAAGATGCACTTCTCTCTAAAGGCACGTCTAATGAAGAGATGGCGAGTCAGGATCGTCATCTTCATCTTTGCGACACGGACTCAGAAAACACTCGTTTATTAGTAAATAATTCAAATATATCCTTACTATTTAGCCCCTGACACATATTGCCTGCATTTGAACTCAGATCTCTTCAGCTGTGCTGACGGCACGCATGCTGCTGCTGGCAGGACACTAAACAGAGTTTACAGTTGACAGTCACGGTAGCACGGTCTCGTGTTGTTTCCACCAGCACGGCAATTTTTTTCATCACTAATTGATGGATGTCTAAAATATAAAAATTAGGAGAAGCCTAAAACAGGCCCGAGGCCCGGCCCGCGTCTGAACTATGACGTGAAAACTGGCCCGAAGCCTGGCCCGAGGGGTGTAAAAAGTTGTGGCCCGTCGGGCCCGGGCTGAAATGTAGGGCTCTACAACTACTCACCCAACTATCCAACCCAACTGTACATCTACCAAACTATCTACCTATTGACCCATCTATCTCTCTACACAAATATCTACCTATCTATGCAACTACCTATCTGCCAAACTATCCATCCGCCCAACTATCCATCCAACTATTTACATAACTATCTATCTATCTACCCACTCAACTATCCATTTACCAAAATATCTACCCAACTATCTACCCAACTATCTACCATTTATCTACCCAAATATCCATCTATCAAACTATCTACCCATCTATCTATATACACAAATATCTACCTCCAAATATCCATCTATCAAACTATCTACCCATCTATCTATCTACACAAATATATACCTATCTGCTTAACTATGCATCTAGTCAACTATCCACCCAACTATCTTCCAATTTATCCATCTACCCAACTATCCATCCAACTATTTACCTAACTATCTATCTACCCAACTATCCAAGTAACAAACTACCCACCCAACTATCTACCGAACTATCTACTACACCTAGCTATGTAACTATCTATCTATCCATCTACCCATCTATCAATCTACCTAACTATCCATCCAACTATTTACCTAACTATGTATCTACCCAACTATCCATTTACCAAACTACCTACCTATCTACCCAACTATATATCTGCCTAACTACCCAACCAACTATCCCATCTACCCATCTAGTCAACTATCTATCTACCTACCCATCTGTCTCTCTGTCTGTCTATCTATCTATCTTATGACTACAGCAGATGTCTGCAGAGTCACTGAGTTGACAAAAACCTTCACAAAAAAGCAACCGAATGAAGCAAAGTGTCAGAATCAATCTGTGATAATCAGAGCATGTGAGCGGAGCGGAGTGGGAGCGGGAGCGGGAGCGGGAGCTCCGCTCGCTCAAAACGCTCAGTGCCGCTCGCTCAACCCAATAATTCCCACACATGCTCGTGTTTGGAGTAAAGAGACTAGGTTTCTTCTCCTAACACAATTAAATGGGTGGTTTTGCCTCAATCTGGCGCCCCTGGGCCATGGGCTGTCGGGGAGGGCCGTATGTCGGAGCGCGGGCCCCTCTAATGCTCCAGCACATGGTCTACATTAGTGTGGTATGCCGACTGCTGTCGGGGGGATTCCTGACTTATCAGACCTCTGGGAGTGAATCATGCCGGTGTGATATCTGACTTCCCATCTGAGCCAATGACAGTCTGATGAGACAGCAAAGAGCAGCGCGAGAGCAAACACAACTCTTATTCTATTCTATTAAAATTGATTTTCTGCTGCTAAATAATTAAATGTAAATGTAGACTTTTAATGTAGACCGTCTAAGGAAAACATGAGTTTTACTTACTGATGAAAAATAATGTCAGAAGCAAAGTAAAAATGAGAATAAAAATTTTGCAAAATAATGCTTGCCAAGCTATTTTAGAAAATGGAACCCATCTAAATACTTCCTCCTGAAACTATTAATCTCAAATTAAATGGCTTGTTTTTCAGTATGATAACACACAGATGTCACTAGTTTAACGGTGTAGTGTGTAATTTCTATCTCTAGTGGCAATTAGCGATGCGCTGAAATTTCAGCAAAAATAAATATTTGACAGAAGCACCAAAATAAATACATTTTCAGTTTCGGATGAATAGTTTTAGGTGGCCGAAATTATTGACCGGAACGGTGACATTTAATTAACACTTCTTTGATGACATTTTGATTATGTCAGTGTCTATTTAGATACATTAACTACAACAGGGTTAAACTACCCAATTACACAAATTTAATTACTGAAACTTTATTTTCAGTTTCAGTTTATGGCTAAACGACAACTTTAGTTTTGGTGTTTTGGTTTTCAGTGCAACATTAACTGGTGCAATATTAAGATTAAATGGTCATTAACATGACACTGGTGCATTGAAGTCGGTCTAGGGGCAGTCGTGGCCTAATGGTTAGAGAGTCGGATTTTTAACCCGAAGGGTTGCAGGTTCGAGTCTCAGGTCCAGCAGGGATTGTAGGTGTGGGGAGTGAAAATCCAGCGCTCTCTCCACCTTCAATACCACGAATGAGGTGAGACCCTTGAGCAAGGCACCGAACCCCCAACTGCTCCCCGGGCACCACAGCAATATGGCTGCCCACTGCTCCGTGTGTGTGTGTGTTCACTGCTGTGTGTGTGCACTTAAATGGGTTAAATGCAGAGCACAAATTCCGAGTATGGGTCACCATACTTGGCCATACGGCCTTTCACTTTCATAAACAGAGTTCACTGCCATTGGTTGGATGAGCAGATTGTCATGTCATTGGTTGACCTGCATCAGGCTTGTTCATACTATTAGATCAATGTTTTGAAATTAAGACAGAGTCATAGCATTGAGGAGGAGTCACAGCATTTCAAAACATTGAGAAAATCAACCTAAACAGGGAGATAATTTTATTTAAATAATCACACTCTTCACCTTTCACTTGTTTTGTATCTCTTTCTTGAGCGTTACTCCTGCTTCCATGATCCAGAATGAGAGGGAGAGTGAGGGCGGCGTATGCTCTGCTGCCCAGGATTGCAGGAAAACACAATCACGTGAAATGTAGGATGCTTACTGGAATGCTGGGGGCTTTTTACAACTCCAGAAATGGTTTGTGGTTTTTGGCAACAAGAGAGAGAGGAAGATATTTTATATTTCTCTTTTACGTTCCATCTTCCTCAGTCCTGAAGTATCGGGGTGAGTCTCACAGCGAGCGGACAGGCCTGCTCGTTCATTAAAGTCGGTCTGTTTAAGCTCTGCCACACCGAGAGAATAACAGCCTGGTGCACATTAATGCTCGGCTCCTCTCGGCAACAGCAAATGCTCATAAACAACATCACACCTCTGTAAACACAGCAACTCAAACGCATGACACTTGGAGAACATGATGGAAAAATATGCTACTGTCATCCAAGATAGTATGGGAATAAATCATATGAAGAAAGAAATACAGCGAAACCCCGGTGAGAATTATGGAGAGGTGATGGTGGTCTAAATGTCCTAATTAAAGCCCGAACCCCTCCCGAGGAAGTCGAAATGAAAGAAATGAATACTTTTATTCAGCAAGGACGCATTAAACTGATCAAAAGTGACAGTAAAGACATTTAGAATGTTGCAAAGGATTTCTATTTCAAATAAATGCTGTTGTTTTCAACTTTCTAATCATCAAGGAATCATGAAAAATAAAATTTAACATGGTTTCCTCAAAAATATCAACACTGAATGTTGTTTTCTTGAGCAGCAATCAGCATATTAAAATGAATTCTGGAGGATCATGTGACACTGAAGTCTGGAGTAATGATGTTGAAAATACAGCTGCGCATCACAAAAATAAATTACACTTTACAATTTATCCACATAGAAAACAGTTCTTTTAAACTGTAATAATATTTCACAATATTACTAATTTTACAGTATTTTTGATCAGATAAACGCAGCCTTGGTGAGTAGAATAGATTTTTCAGAAAGTCCAACAACAATTTGTTTGAATGGTAGTATATATTATTTTTACACATGTATATTATGTGTAAAAGAGAAAATATTATTATATTATAATATTATATTACATTATTTTTTCATCTTTTTTTATTTATTTGTATTATTTTATTTTGGAATTGCATCCTCTGATAAAAATTTCACAATAAAACCAGGGAAGTGCACAAAAAAAAAAAAAAAAAAAAAAAGCCTCAAAAACACACCCTCAAAATGGATCGTCTCTAGTGTGCAACCACTCTACAAAAGGTGCTTTTAGTTCAGCACAGGTGTGTTGTTCATTTAGGAGGCCCTTCCTACATCAGCATCTATAGGAACTGCATTAAAATTCAACTCACGAATAAAACATCGTCCATCTCCATATTGATTTTATGTAACGTGTTCAGGTTCCTGTACGAGGCACAAGAGCCTCCTGAGTCGGTCTGTGGGCTCGAGGGCTTCGCTGTGAACCAGAAATGGTGTGGGAGCTTCAGAAGGAGCCGAGAAAGTGTGAACTTACGCCCACTTTCTTTCTGCTCTCCCACACACGAAATCACTGCATGTCATGTGCGAGTGGGTGTCACATTATCAAGCATTAGTTTCAGCTATTCAAAGCAAAAATGCAGCAAGTAACAATACACTTCTGCTGATAATAATTACCTCTCTTTGTTTTTAACTACAGCTTTCAAGCTCCAAAAGAAGGTCATGTGCATCCATGATTTATCAGCTAGCGTCATCACAGATGGACTTTGTGATTTCGACTCACCTGCCAGAGCCTTGATGCGCGAGCGCTCGAATAATCGGGCCGAGCTGTTCTCATTGTCCCATTCTTCCTCCCAGCGGTTGTTGACACTGTCCTGGTATTGCTGCTGGATGTCCATGTGCTCGTATTCTGCGGCTACTGTCGTCATCCTGACCTCTGACCTTTCGCCTTTTCACCGTACACACTTCCTCATGGGCGGCTTCCTCTGAAGCCCTGCTGAAAGAGACGGAGGGATCAAAGGTCATTATGGTTAGGGAGCATCACAGTTCATGTACAAACCTGGGAAATTATTAGATACGTAACGGACATGACTACTTAAACCTACATTGAATCTTTCATTCTTTTTAGATCATATTTTCTGCACTGAATTTGGGAGATGATCTGCTGGAATTTTGTGCAATGGATTTAAAGAAGATAAAATGGGATTAAAATGAATTTGGAATTAGATAGCAACATGAAATTAGCCAAACACTCAAGTCAAGTGCTCTTCTCCTTTTTTGTGGTTAAATAAAACATATAATATGCATATACAGTATATATATATATATTAGGGGTGTGACGAGATCTCATGGCACGAGATCTAGCGAGATCTGACTGGTCTCGAGAGAACGGGATGATATCCAGTCTTTACCCAGCGATATCGCATCTTTATCCAGTCATAAAAACAGAATTCACAGTTTAACGAGGAATGTCACGAATTCAAATTTTGAATTAATTAATCAAAAGTAGGTCATTACACGTAAATCAAATCACGATATGGACTAGTATCTGTAAATATTAAGGCGCAAAAGTCGATTTAAATATGAATCCTGCATGTTCTAACTGTCTCTGTTTATGAATGGCGCAGACGCGCGGTTTCATTTACTACACACACTGAAGAGCGCGTGACTCGCGGTGATTCAGCGTCTGCCGTCTCACTAAATGAGGACGTAAACACATGAACAACATCTCCAGAACTGCTCTGAGAGTCACTTCATGAGCATTTTAGCCTTTGATTTGAGTAAAACTAGCATCATATCACATACACAGAACTGTAAAGGTATTCACGGCAACCCGTCAAAATAAAAGTCCGGTTTGATTTGAAGACATTGTGCCTATAACTATTTTTCAGTAGAATGTACATAGCCTACTACTACTACTAAAATGAAACAAACATTATTTTTTAAGGAATAATCACACAAAACATGTCTTCCATGTTTTAATTTTAATAGTAAATCCCCTTTGTTTGCCAAAAAATCTTGTTTGCTTAATTTTAAATAATTAAAAGATAAATTATAGATTAAATTAATGTTTTATGCCTGAACCAGAAAAAATGTAAATATACATAACAGAATTTCTGAGGGGGACAAAAATTCACAAGGCTACTTTAAGAAAAAAATGAATAAATTAAGTTGTTTTATGCATTCAAATAATTAGACATGCTAAAACACAGAATTTGGTAACAATAAAAAATATTAATAATATGGTGAGAAAAAATTAAACATTTCATAGGGCCCTAAACATGTCATTTTTGTTAAACTTTTAATAAATTGATGTGAAAATGTATAAATTTCATGATTTTAATTAATAAGAATAAAATACTATTTTTCCCTATATATTTCATCATTGAGGATTTTTTAAAAAAAAGTCAAAAAATCTCGTCTCGTTCTCGTGAACTCAGTCTCATGTCTCATCTCATCTCGTGGGATAAGTGTCTCGTCACACCCCTAATATATATTATATATATATATGTGTGTATATATATATATATATATATATATATATATATATATAATATGGTGTATATATATACATTCAGATATTACATTCATCCATCAATTATCTCATTTCAATTTTTTCAATTTTGTTTCTTTTTTATTATTAATTTGGAATAACAACAATAACAAGACCATTGACGTGTTTCATGAAAGTAAATATAAATATTAAACTAAAGTACAAATTTTTTAAAATCTATTAAATTAAAAAATAAAATAAAATAAAATAAATTTTGTTCTCCCCCATTATCAGTGACTCAGAAACACACTGGTGATCTGGGAAAGTGTCTAAATGAGTCTTTAATTGTTCGCTCTGCACTGCTGACCTTTGCAAAGAGACGGCACTTATTTCCCATCAACCCATCCTCCCTCTCCAGCTTCAGCTTCAGAGAGCTGCTTCAACATTCATTCATCCATCAAGAAGACAATCTCAGCTCTGCTTTATTTTTGTGCTTTAAGCACCTACTGCCACCTGTTGGATGACCCCAGAACAGCCCCTGTAACGTCACACGATCCACGGACAAGCACAATCATGTGGCGTTCCTCAGCCGTGAGATAACTGATATCCGTGACAGGCCGGTCGAGCTACTGGCAGAACTACAATAACGTCAGTTTCCCCGCCAAGACTTTCTCCCGCCCGTTTCACCGCATTCAGTGCTGCACTCCTAATTGAAATCAGCAGTCCGTTCTTAAATGCATGAGTGCATCTCAGCGTGATCACATCAGCCAGTACTTTCTTTCACATGTGCATGATTCGCACTAAAAGACCAGCAGGTTATGATGCACAAAAACACCCATGCAAAACTAAAAAAACATTGCTTTTCGGTGTGAAAACACAGGGCGGCGTTCCTGCATGCAACGTTTATCTTTATAATTGCTACCATAAGGATTCGGTTGTACAAAGTCAAGCATGTTTTTGCTTTTTAAAAAAACATTTCTGTATAGCATTTATTTACTGTTTATGTTTTTTTATTTTTACAGTATAAATATGTTAGATATTTAACCCAAAAAGAAGGAAACAAGTATTACAATTTAAAAATTGCAGTAAATACTAAGATTATTAAGACTAATATTTATTTATTTAAGTATTTATTTATTTATTTTTGGAATAATATGCGCTGATAAAAAGTTCACAATAAGACCAGGAAAGTGTATAATGAAAGCAAATATAAATATAGACAACAGTAAAGTAAAATAAAACAAAATAAAATAGACCAAAGGGATTTTTTGATTTATTTCAGTAGTGGTTTTAATATGTTTTGGTCATTTTTTATTTGTTTTGGATTTTATAAAAACAAACTTTTCTTTATAGCTTCAATTTCTATTTTATTTCAGTTTTAGTACTTCAACTTCAAAGTTTCTTTTACATTTAAGTCGTCTGATATTTACATTTTATTTTATTTCTGCTTTATTCAAATTATTTTTAATAATGTTTGCTTTAGTTAATAATAACAACACTGGTTAGTTCTATCTATTAGATCTATTAGATTTAATAGATCTATCTATCTATCTATCTATCTATCTATCTATCTATCTATCTATCTATCTATCTATCTATCTATCTATCTATCTATCTATCTATCATTACTGTGTGCTTGATTCACTCTAAAGGATCAGCAGGTTATGATGCACAAAAACACACACACAAAACTAAAAATGCACTGCCTTTCAATGTGAAAACGAGAGGAGCAGTTTATCTTTAATTGCTACCATAAGGCTTCGGTTGTAGAAAATCAAGCGTGCGGTTGCACTCCTGTGAGATGTTTTTCTTCAAACACCTCCCACATAAGCATCTTTGAGCTGTGCAGGAGCGACGCGGCACTAAAACCCCACGGTACAAGCGCTTCTCAACCAAACGCAGAGTTTCCAGGGCATTTTCATCGTGAGAGTAACACCCGTGTCCCAGAAACTGCAAGTGGCGGTCTGCTAAATATAACAGCGCCGCTGGGAAAGGCTTTTTTACGTCTGAAGAGATTCGGCTTCAGAGTGAGTACTCCAGCAGAACGGCAACCAAGATGACACAGAAAGCAAGGACAAAGAGATCACTGGAATCAGAACAATGTCACACTGACATACCAGGATTGTGGTTTAATGATGGTAATACTGCAGGGTACTGAACTACCATGTTATTTATTTACTAGAGTAAATGCAGAATTTCAGTGGAGTAAAGACGGAGCTGGAGACGTTCTCATGTCAATATGTCAGCTGGACTGATGGCTTTGTCTGGCTCAAAGTCAAGACACACACATCTTATTGATTTTCTAAGTCAGGCGAGCGTCTATCCTCTGCAGTAAAAGCCTCGGCCAAGTGCACTGATGCATCGACTCACCGTCCTCTCTGACTCTACGTGTTTGCACAACAGAAAAGCCCAGGCAACCTGTCTCGGCAACTTCTTGCTGATATTAAAGGTTCATCTTACAAAAAAAAAAAAAAAAGTGGAATTTGCAAAGAGATATAGAATTGAAAAACATACCATGAAAGTACTTTACTGTACTGTTAAAATATATCAAAATTTCATATGAATACAGTTATTGAAGAAAATTTCCATGTGCATCTATATATTTCTCTTGGCACGATGCTGCTGTAATACCAAGTTTTTTAGATATGTACCATAGTTAAAACGCTAGTAAATACAATCTGATTATGCTAATTGTTCAGTGACATTACATATATCAAGATAACATGGCATTATCACTATAAAATGCATCACATTATATTTTTTGTTATTTTAGTATTGTTTAGATGCTATTACAGTTCTATTTAATATTTTGAATTAGCTTTTATTTTTGTATTTCCAGTTTTAGTTTTAATCATTTTTTTTGGGCTATTGTAATTTTTATTAGTTTTTGCTTTGTAAAATGCAGCATTTAGTTTTGTTTCAGTTTTAGTTTGTGCGTTTGTCATTTTTATTCGTTTTTTTATATTTCTGTATAACATCAATACATTTTTTTTTCAGTTTTAGTAGTTCCTCTTCAGGAACTCGAGCTGCGTCGAAAAACGCTAGGGGAATGCCGTTCAGCGTGACGGGCTCTGAATCTCGTGTGTAATCAGACCAACAGCTGGGCGAGACGTCACGTGCGGTGAGACCAGCGTCAGCTTTTTGTCATTCAGCAAGCGCTCTGTGTGTGTGTCAGTCTGATATCTGTTTGTGAGTCATATTTGGTGTTGTCTGTCCCATAGGGCTAGAAAATAAAGAAAATAATTATGTCCAATGCACATGACAAGTCACATCATTTGAGTAGGGGCGAAGGCAGCCAGCGTTTCAAACTGTGTGTTCCTCCCTGCCCGCGTTTCATTACGGGTGCGGATACACACAGTTTGTGCGTTGTCTGCCTGGGAGCGGAGCATGCATGCTCTCCGCTCCCGAAAGGCACTCTTTGCGGAGGGTGCTTTCAC
>NW_015505628.1:64347-70982 GCF_001515645.1 Sinocyclocheilus grahami
ATTTCCTGAAGAGGAACGTCTCGGGTTACGTATTTAACCCTAGTTCCTCGAGGGAACGAGACGCTGCGTCTCAGTGCCATCCTTCCGGCGTCCCTGCCAGCGCTTGCTTCACTCCTTGAGCTGACGCTGGTCTCACCGCACATGCTTTTATAGCCTCCTGGTCATTACGTCACCCGCCGTGACGTCTCGCCCAGCTGTTGGTCTGATTACACACGAGATTCAGAGCCCGTCACGCTGAACGGCGTTCCCCTAGCGTTTTTCGACGCAGCGTCTCGTTCCCTCGAGGAACTAGGGTTACATACGTAACCCGAGACGTTTATTATGTGCTTTTGTCATTTTAATTAGTTTTTGTTTTGTAAAAATATTTCTGTAGAGCATTTATTTTTTATTTCAGTTTTAGTAGTTTTAGTATGCACTTTTGTTATTTTTATTAGTTTTAGTTTTTTTATATATCTGTTTAGCTTTGATTCTTTTTTTATTTCTGTAGTAGTTTTATTTTTAGTAGTTTTAGTTTGTGTTTTGTCAATTGTATTAGTTTTTATTTTTTATATTTCTGTATAACTTTTTTTTGTAAGTCATCTAACATTTATATTTTATTTCTGCTTTATTTCAATTACGGAAAACGTTTTTTTATGTTATCAATAACAACACTGATTTGCATTAGACACATAAGACGATAATACTTTTTTTTTTTAAATACCATGGTACTTCGGGTTAAATACTAATGATATATGTGTGTTGAAATGTGTTATTAAAATACCATCTGATACCTAAATCATTGTACCACGTCAAGGATTGCAGGTACGTGACTCAAGGTCGAAATCATCCTGAGGATCTAAGCATGATATTTGTGTGAAAGCTAATCCGGGTGACAGCTAAGACCAGGCTTTATGATCGGGCTAACTCTAACACACATTTGTGTGAGTGTCAGCATCGTGTGCTTGTTTCCGCCCATACTGCTGAGGTCAAAGCTAGCGCTAGCATGTACGCGGAGCCGCGCTAGTCCTGTCTGCAGAGCTTTTTATAGCAGCGGCACTGGTACACACCCAGAGGCTGCTGGGACAAACTGCATTAAAGCACAGCAGAGATGGACTGAGAGAGAGAGAGAGAGATCAGATCTGGCCCAAAACCATACAGGTAGCATTTCAGATCATATAAAAAGTATGTGCTAATCAGAGTCAGAAATTAACTTTTAAATTAAGGGGCAATTTTTTTTTATAATAAACTCATTAAAATGTGTTATTTTTATGCCAAATACTTATATTTAAGCAGATACTTCAATCAAACACAACACTATAGACTGTTACAAATAAATTTTTTCTCAACATCAACAAAAGCCATCAAAGGTGCAACAGAAGCTGAATCTGAGATGGCATTTATGGTTTTAATGGCACACATTATGCTCAAGTACATGTATTTACACAGAAATTGCATAATGTACATAGCCTATAAATTAAGAAACAGGAACATATTTAAGGGGTGAGGCTGCAATATCATGACAAAATCATTATTGTTGATTATAGCTCTTGAGCTATAGACAAAACAAGCTAAGAATCGTTTTCTTAGCTAAAATCAAGACTTCACATTGGTTATTTCCCTACAGCATGAAAAACATATACAGTTATTAAGTTAATAAAAAAAGAACTAAAAAAAAAACCATTCAAGCAATCCAAAAACCCTCGTTATAATCACCAAATCCGTCTAAACTGCAAAATGAATCTCTTACTTATACCTTTTCTGCATTTTTTGTTGATGGTGATGATGAGAGAATTTACGTGTTTCAGTCAGAATCCAGTCAGTATGTTTCTATCCACCTATTTTTATGCGCATTTTGGGATATCGCATAAAAAATACAAAAACAACGCTGGATGGAAAGACCAAGATCCGCATCAATTCTAAAAATGTGCATAAAAAAGTATATGCTTAACTAAGTAGGATACATTTCTTATCCAGTAAGAAAACATGCACACAAACTACGATGGAAACACTTTTACAGAATAAATTAATATACATAAAAAAAAAAAGACATGACTTTGCAATGGGACAGCATAACTGGACCAAGCAACGGACCGATCTCGCCGCACAGCATCTGAAATGCTAGTTTTGTCAGTCTAAAATGCTTGAGCAAAGTCTCGTCAAAGTGCTTCGTTATAATTAACTCCCAGAACTGCGTTCCTAAACAGCAGACACCGAAAATAAGATAACATGACAGCGTTTCGTCTGCGTGCTCTGAAGCTCGTAATTTAATGTATACAAAAATTATTTTTTCTTCTCCTCCTATTGCAGCAAATTATTTTTTTCTTTGCAATATTTAGTGCAACTTAATCAGGAAGTGACGGTTTTGTTCTCTTCAGCTCACTGGATGGAAACCGTGCTTTATTCGCAAATGTTTTATGCAATATTCCAATTTTGCGCATAAGTTTAATTTGTAACTTTGGATTGAAACATAGCTAGTGTGCGCGCGCTTTTTCCACACGACGAATCAAACGACTCTGATATGTCACCGTGTTCATAAACTCAACATAAACATGTGTGACTGGTTATAGCGCTCAACGCTGCAAACTGCGGGTGAAAAAAAAATGTTATGCAATGTAAGCAAATTACTGTAAATCTAATGCCAAAATCAACACTTTTCATTCATTTTACTGTAATCGCCACAGCTAGCAGTAATAGATCTAGATTAATTACAAGGTTAAGAGGTTCCATTTCAGTTAAGATGTTCCCTTCGAAGTCAGCTTCACTAGGTTTTAGAACATTATCAAGTCATCTTGTCAGTCATAATCATTATCTTTCAGATGTAATGCTCTGCTGTGTCACCGCGGTCCTCTGAAAGACCATTACTGTCTATTTCTTCCTCCATTTCTCTCCACAGATTCAATTAGCTGGTAAACAACATGAGGATCTTATATCAGATTGCTTCGACGTTACACCGCTGAACAATCTGCACAAACTGCTGATCTAATGAGATCAGATGCCATCGTTTTAAAACGCATAACTGTTTTACCTTCATTTAAAAGCTGATTGGTTGTAATGTCACATGACCTATTCTGAGGTGTGGCCTCCTTCTGCTAAAATCCCATACACGGCCAAGTTTGGGGTCGATAGGATTTTTTAAATGTTTTTGATAAAAGTCTCTTCTGCTCACCAAGGCTGCATTTATTTGACCAAAAATACAGTAAAAATTGTGAAATATTATTACAATTCAAAATGACAGTTTTCCATGTGAATATATAATAAAATGTAATTTATTTCTGTGATTAAAGCTGAATTTTCAGCATCATTACTCCAGTCTTCAGTGTCACATGATCCTTCAGAAATCCTATCATTCTGAAATGTGACCCTGGAGCACAAAAGCAGTGTTAAGTCGCTGGGGTATGTTTATAGCAATAGCCAAAAATACATTGTATGGGTCAAAATTATTGATTTTTCTTTTATGCAAAAAATCCTTAGGATATTAAGTAAAGAGCATGTTCATGATCATGAAGATATTTTGTAAACTTCCTACCGTAAATATATCAAAACTTAATTTTTGATTAGTAATATGCATTGCTAAAAACTTCATTTGGACAACTTTAAAGATGACTTTCTCAATATTTAGATTTTTTTTCCCACCCTCAGATTCCAGATTTTCAAATAGTTGTATCTCAGCCAAATATTGTCCTATCCTAACATAACATAACACAACCATACATCAATGGAAAGCTGATTTATTCAGCTTTCAGAGGATGTATAAATCTTAATTTAAAAAAATTGACCCTTATGGCTGCTTTTGTGGTTTAGGGTCACATATGCTGATTTGCTGCTCAAGAAACATTAACATCCGGTTATTATCAATGTTAAAAACATGCTGAATATTTTTGTGGAAACTGTGATTTTTATTGTTTTCAGGATTATTTTGATGAATCGAAAGTTCAAAAGGAACTTCATTTATTTGACAGAAATATTTTGTAACATTGTATTTACTGTCACTTTTTATCATCGCTGAATAAAAGTATTAATTTCTTAAAAAATAATAATAATTCTGATCCATCTCATCTACAAGGTCACACACCCTGCACTTGTTTCTTGTCTATTAGCGGATGAGTTTTGTATACATATTTAGAAACGCTTTAAAAGCTTTTCAAGAAGCCGGCCCTGAGATTCCCATCCCGGATCGATCGCGCGTTAAAACCGAAATGGAAGCCATCAGAGCGATGGTGACGATCAGCAGTGAACTCATTAGTTATGACTCTCTCTGGCTCCATTTATCCGTCAGTGTTTCCGCCCACACTATCATCTGCAGGAAATGAGCGCTGGGATGCGGATGAACACTGCAGCCCTCACAAATGCCCTCTGTTGATCTTTCCTTTGTTTTTTGCCCCCCTCTCGCTCCCCATGAGGTGGAAACGGCCGAAACCCCTCTGAGAAACACAGTAAAGCGGCTATTATGAACGAGTATGAATCCGGAAACTTCAGCTCGGGCCAAAGAGTTTCATGTAAGCGCTTCTCAGGAATAAACGACCCCTGCTCAGTGAAGCGAGAGATATATCGCGATCGCGGCCAATAAACGGGCCTTCGATATGACAGCCTTGTGTTTTAGTGACCGACTCGAGCCAGGAATCATGACGGGAGATGCATAAAAGCCTCCGCTGCTCATCGGATTGAGATACGTTTGGAAATTGAGGCCGGTTGGTCGCAGGAGGCCGACGCACGTGACCTCCAGCAGGGTGCAGCAGCGCACGAAAACAAAGACTGGCCTCAAACTAATGAGTGTGTGCCTCACAGAGATTTCAACAGACCTGCAGAGTGATTGTCTGAAGAGATGTCATAAAAGGCTTTATCTTGTGTGACCCAGATGGCAGCTATAATAACACGAGTATCTGATAAACACGGCAATGTGGATTTACTATCACGCTAAGATCCAGCACGTGGGTTAAAGTTCAACGGGTTGAAGCTCGCCAAGCAAAGTCCAGGTCATATTTACAACCCAAATCAAAGGGGAAAAAATTATTTATTATATTTCTGAATATTTTAGGACCTTAACCTTGTAAAAAATGTTGGATTGTGACATTATTTACTTTTATTCTCTAAATAAAATAATAATAACAATAACAATATATATTTTGGCATATTATATACTTAACCTTTCTTTGCTTTTTTTTTTTTTTGGATTGTGACATTGTTTTCATTCCCATTAAAATAAAATAATATAAAATACATAATATTCTTATTCATAATATTCATTTTTTGGATTGTGACATTATTTGTATTCTCATTCATGTATTAAATAAAACACAATACATTTCTGCATATTTTAGAACCTTATCCTTTCGATTTTTTTGGATTGTGATATTATCATTCCAATTAAAATAAAACAAAAAACGTATACTTTTGCATATATCAAGACCTTATAAATCATGTTTTCATATTTATATAACACAGTAATGAAAATAGAGTACATATTCTACCATGATGTATAATTTGTGTACTATGTATGATTTGCGTTACAGAAATGACTGAATTTGGGGAATAAAATCATTAATTGTGATGAAAAGTAATGCAATGCACAAAAAAAGCACAAAAATAGTAATGCACAGTGCAATGGCTCTTAATGCAAAATAATAAATAAATAATGCAAAATATAATTTTTCTTTGATTTTGTGCTGAACTGTGAGCCAGACGTGTTTCCTTTGATTTCGTGACACGAGCAGAGCTTCATTTGTAAACGCTGATGTGTGAATCTCCATGGCAGCCAGCGTCCTTGGAAACCTCAGCGTTTCCAAATGAGTGAAAGAGCCTTATTGTGTGGAAAGCCATCAAACTCCGGCACAATGCTGCGTTTTCTCATTGTCACATAAAGCGGTCTGGACCATGTTAATGTGTTTCTCTGTATAAAACAGAGTCTGCGCATCTCCGAAAGCATGAGCGTTTCATAACAGCTCAGTTCTGTGAGTTCATCCTCTCTGAATGTCACACAGAATGTGAATATTTTAAATCCACATGCAGTATTTTTACTGTACGAGAAGGGAAATTCTTTCACAGAATAATACTTCAACTTTCACACTATCAGAGTTTCTGCCACTGTGATATGAACATAGATGTCCATAAAGCCATTTTAGTATCTTTCTTTGATTACGATAGTGGTAAATACAAATGCAAATCTCACAATTTTACTGTAGTACTTTAGTTAAAAATACTGTGGTATCAGCTGGTAATACTATGGTACTTTGAAATAGACTACAGTACTGAAATCCATGGTACTTGTAAGAGTACATTTCTAAAATACCATGGTACGTTTTTGTAAGTGTACTTTGGAATGGCAGGTAAAAAAAGAAATATGGTAAACATTCAGTACCATGGTAAAGTACCATGATATTACCATCTAAAACATTATGATTGCTGCAGCTTTTTAAACAGTATATAAGAGAAAACATGAGAAATGTTTAAAAAAAGATTGCATGTTAATATATGATTTTACATGAATAACAATTAGTTTTTACATTTTTATAAAATAAAATAAAATAAAAATATAATTGTGCATATTTTTTAGGACTTGCACCTTTTTGGACTGTGACATTAAGTGACTTTATTTATAAAATAAAATAAAATAAAATAAAATAATGGACAATTATATATTTTGGGGGGGGGGGGGGGGG
>NW_015505628.1:70992-78559 GCF_001515645.1 Sinocyclocheilus grahami
GTGCATGTCACTATTTTAGATTTTTACAAAAATATTAGTAGGAGCAATAGCAAACGTGGTTCTTTCTTCATCAAAACAAATAATAATTGATGAGTGTGTGTTATTTTTGCGGAAACTCTGGTCACCATGATACTGGCAATCTGAGACGATTGTTATTCTTACAGCTTATTATACATTTAAAAACATGGAAACATGGAAGGGGGGGAAACAGAAAAACGTGTTTTAAAAGACCCCATGTTCATTTATGATGATTTGACATGAATAACAATCAGATTTGTACATGTTCTGAGGAAAACATTAGCATGAGCAACTGTAACAGTGATGCTTCCTTCATCTAAAGCATTAATAATTATAGTAACTATGGTATTTTGGCAGTAAGTGTGGTTACCATGGAGATATTTGTACAGGAGCTGCTCTCACAGACTGCAGGCCCAAGTGCGTGGGACAGTACTGAGATCTGCTGCACAATGCGTTGCCTAGGTTACGCTGACATTACGCTGCCCCGCTGATGGATGAGTGGGACGAATCCTTCATTCTGCTGAAGCCCTCCACCCCAATACAGCCCACGCACGCACACACACACCCCAATACAGCCTACACACACACACACACACACACACCCCGATAAAGCCTACACACACACACACACACACACACACACTCCACCCCGTTACAGCCTATGCACACACACACACACACACACACGCCGGTCAGTGGCCAGCTGTGAGAGTCTGGGTGTGTTCAGATGCCTGACTGACCGGATGATCGGAATGCCTTTCCAAGACATACACTAAATAAATGTCTGAAAAACATCCTGTATTCATTCATTATGATTTTACATTAATAAAAATTTGATTTTTGCATTTTTATCAAATAAAACAAAATATATTTTTAGGTCCTTAAACTTTTTTGGATTGTGACATTATAAAGTAAAGTAAAGTAAAGTAAAGTAAAGTAAAGTAAAATAAAATTTAGGACCTTAACTATTTGGGGATTTTTGGTGACATTATTTTCATTTAAATACACATAAAAAAATACCTTTCTAAATTTTTTTATTAAAAATTATACTACGTGAAATAATATATAAAAAAAACTTTTATTTTATTTTATTTAACATTTAGCATTTTATTTTTATTTAACTCAATGTACTTGAAAAAAAATATTTTAGTTTTAAAATGAAAAAATATAAATCTATTACAAAAAATTATAAGAACTATATATTTTGCATATCTAAACTATATATATTACAATATATTAAACTATATATTATGACAAACTATAAATCATGACAGTTAAAAAATTTTAACTTACAAAAACACATAGTAAAATTAATAAAATTACTTTAACAAATAAAAATGAAAATAAGAAAATAAAAACTAATTCAGAATATCAAAAACAAAACAAAACACACTAACAGTATCTCAATAGCAGTATCTCAGCGATCATACTGTAGTAAATCCTAAGGCTATGTTTCTTCTGTAGATTATAAGGTTGCTAAGGAACACACACAGCCAACTATGAACAGAAAGCGCCGAGAGCGAATGCGAAGCTCCATCTGGTCTGTATCTGTGCCGCAAAGAAGATTCTGGCTATCAAACAGAGCAAGACAAGGCTGAAGAAACTGGGTCTGATCAGCAGCCAGAACCACACGACAGGTTATCATGACACCCAAACCTCCTCAGTTCATATTAACACCAGTGACACTGTACAAGATACTGTACCAATTCTGATGCCACAACAGTTCAATTATATCAATTATAATTATTTTATAGAAACATCTATCCATCCATCCATCCCTCCATCTATCTATCTATCATTATAATAATAACAAATTATTTATTTATTTATTAAAAATACATGATTTTTATTTATTTATTATTTTTATTTACTAATTTGCTTTATAGCAATGAATATTTTATCTCTTTAAAATATATAATTATTTAATAATTATCATTTATGATCACTTTAAAAGGTATATATATATATATATATACATATATTACTAATATTTTATTCGAAGTTTAAATTATTGAATTATATAAAATTACAAAAAAACAGCAAATTGAAAATGTAAGTCTGGCTTTATAGACTTGATGATGATTATTTATTTATTATTTATGTTTTTAATTTGTTATTATTTTGCTTTATAACAATAAAAATGTTTCCTATTTAAAAATAGATTTTTTTTAAATCATTGGAATTATTTTTATATTTTAATTGTAATTTTAATAATTATAATTTTGTATCACTTTAAAAATTATATATATTATATAAAGATTATACATGTATTTTATTATTCTGTATAAGTATTTTATACTTACTCTTTATAAGTCTGGCTTGATTAACTTTGAGTATTATGTTTTTTTATTCATTATTAATTTGCTTCATAGCAATGACCTTTTTATCTCTTTAAAAATATATAATTTTTTTATGTTGTTATTTTTAATAATAAATTTTTTATCACTTTAAAAATTACACATATATATATATATATATATATATATACAGTGGGTACGGATATGTGTGTGCGTATACATTTGTTAATAATATTTTTATTTGACAAACTTAAAAAAATAAAATAAAATAATGAAAAATAATGAAAAACAGCACACAGAAAAAGTAAGTCTGGTTGATAGTCTGTATTAAAAAAAAAAATAAATACAATTTCAACCTGGTAAAGAAGTCCTTTGACATCCATAACATAAGGTGCCAGTTAAGCATAGAGTCATGAACATTTCTTTAGAGTGGCATGGGCGGGGGTGAAGAATGGCACCCCTTGCCTGAGAGAGGAGGTCCCTCCTGATCAGAATCTCCAGTGGAGAGCCGTCGAGGAGGGACACCAAGTCCGAGAACCAGCTTGTACTAGGGGCGCGCGAATGCAGACCCCCCTGCCGATTGATGTAGGAAACCACCGATGTGTTGTCTGTGTGGACAAACACATGATGCCCCATTAGGTCTGGAAGGAAGTGTGTCAGAGCTCAAAACACGGCCAGCATTTCCCGGCAGTTGATGTGCCAAAAGAGATGATGGCCTTCCCACAGACCCTGGGCAGAGCGGCCACTCATGACCGCTCCCCCAGCCCGTGAGAGAGGCATCCGTCGTTAGCATTACGCGACGACAAGGAGCCCCTAACATCGGGCCTTGAACCAGGAACCAACATTTCTTTCACATGTCTAAGGCACGTAAGCATCGCCGCGTGACCTTGATCATGCAAAGCAGATTCCCCCTCGGGGAAAATCCTTTGGTTCTGAGCCACCACTGCAAAGGTCTCATGTACAGCAGGCCAAAAGGTATCATGTTGGACGCCGCTGCCATCAGGCCCAACAGCCTCAGAAACTGTTTGACAGTGCTGCTGTAGCACCCTCACTCGCAGCGTTGCCAGAATTCAGTTTACAGAGGCACCGGGCCAAAAGATCTTATTATTATGTATTGTTTAGTTCTCTGTGAAACGCATGCAGCTAGCATGATATATGGCTAACAGATGTGAGGCATCAGGAGAAAGTGAAGAAATCCCCCACGCTCCATCCAGGCCGTAAGATAAGCGGAGGAACCTTGAATCGGCCAATTTAAGCAGATACAGATGCTAACAAGCACAGGAAGAGTTCACTCAGGACCCTCACAGGAAGCACAAATCACTAGTGAGATCATTTTAAAAGCACAATTGTTCCTATAAGAGGGTAAAGACAACTAATATCTCAAGCTTCTCAAGATGTTTCTCCAGAAGAGATCTCAACAATGTCTCAAACTGAGCTCAGATGTTCGCAGAGATATCAACATTTCCCACCATAAATAAATACACAGAAATTTACTACCTCTAACAATAAGAAAATTATTTTTCACATTTTAATACCTCCAAGAAAGAAAAGAATAATGAAATAAATGTATTAATTAAATGAAAATAAATTAAAAATACAGTAATAAAATAAAAAAAATCTAAAATTAGAATAAATAAATACATTAATTAATATAAATATAAAAAAATAAATAAACAAATAATAAATAAATATAATTCTAATAAATGACAAATAACAATATAAATAAATAATTCAAATGAAAATACAAAAAATTTAAAATTAAAAAAATAAATAAACAAAGAATACTTTTTTTTGATGCTTTCATTATATAAATTATAAAATCCTCTATATATGAAATTACACAAAAAATGTACAGTATGTGTGTGTATATGTGTAAAACAAATTTTCATATGTTATTTTTTATTATAAATTGTATTTTTACATTACACAATGTTTTCTTTTTTCAGTTTGTTTATTTGTTTGTTTGCTTGCTTGTTTACTTGCTTTAGAACAATTTGAATTTGGGAGTAAAAATAGAAAGTCTTTCTTTCTTTTGATTGTGGGGTTAAATCGGTTGTCGAGTGGTTTGAGAGACTCTGTAATCAGACTGATGTGTAGTCCAGCTCTGGAATGTGCTCTTCAGGTCTGTATGAGCGAGTGTGGGAACTGAACCCTCAGATAAACCAGATACAAGAGACCAGATGCTAACAAACAGACCTTCAGGGACGTTCCAGACCTCTGTCAAAACAAAATCAATATTTGAGCTCATCCATATGCTACTGTAACCAAAACTCGGACAAAATGAGCTTTTAACAGATCGACATGTAAAATATTACACTATTCTGTTGGCAAAAAGCATTTTCCTCCATTGACGCATAACATGTTCTGTACTATATGGAAATACATTATAAAGCTACATGGAAAAATACAGGTATTTTAGACCCCCTTGGTTCTTCTAATATAAACGAAAAATATATATATTTTAAAAACAAAAAAGAAAAAATATGATAAATAAATATAATTAAAATCAATCAATCTATCAAACAATAAATAAATACATTTTTAGAAAATAGATAGATAGATACCAAATTCCTATAAGGTGAAAATGTTCACATTCATTTGAGCTCTATACTATTACTGCATGTATGTATTACTGTATATTGATATAGGTATTGATTGATTAGTGTTGGATTATTTTCACTGGTGTGTTTGGGTGTGTCAGACACACAGGGACAGCGAGATCCAAACGCTCGTCTGTCTACTGTCAGATCTCTGGAGACGCCATCAGCTCTGAATGAGTCCATTATGACATCACTTCCTGAGGCCCACAGACGCTGGGAAGTCTGCAAAGAGCCGCTCTGCTGGACAGAATGTCAGGCCAAAAAAGGACTTCATTGTGACTTCGATCTAAACCAGAGACCAAAGGTTTCCCGGCAAACCTAGAATAGCTCTATGAATCGAGCTTCTGCACTCAGATGTGAATCTCACAAAACCCTTCAAGAACATGCTTAGGCCAAACTAAGCAAAGACTACAATTGAAAGAAAGAAATATTTTGCATTTATTTGGGCATTTTTGCATATGTTTTATATCTTGGACATATATCAAAAGAAATAAAATGATAAGAAATTCATAAAAAAATTTATATAAATATTTATTAATTGTATTGGAAAATTACATATTTTTGATGACATTTAAGAAAAGAAATTGCATACAAGAAATTAAATACATGCACATTTTGGCTCATTTACACTTTACTATTCTATATATTATAAAATGTTTGTATTTTTCATTTTATTTATTTATTAAGGTCATTTTTATGCCAAAATTAAAATAAATTATATTTTGCATATATATATATAAAGAAATACAATTATAAAAAATTTATAAAAATAAACTTTAATGTAAATATTTATTTATTTGCCTAAATTATTAATTTTATTATATATATATATATATATATATATATATATATATATATATATTGCTTTCATTATATAAATTATAAAATCCTCTATATATGAAATTACACAAAAAATGTACAGTATGTGTGTGTATATGTGTAAAACAAATTTTCATATGTTATTTTTTATTATAAATTGTATTTTTACATTACACAATGTTTTCTTTTTTCAGTTTGTTTATTTGTTTGTTTGCTTGCTTGTTTACTTGCTTTAGAACAATTTGAATTTGGGAGTAAAAATAGAAAGTCTTTCTTTCTTTTGATTGTGGGGTTAAATCGGTTGTCGAGTGGTTTGAGAGACTCTGTAATCAGACTGATGTGTAGTCCAGCTCTGGAATGTGCTCTTCAGGTCTGTATGAGCGAGTGTGGGAACTGAACCCTCAGATAAACCAGATACAAGAGACCAGATGCTAACAAACAGACCTTCAGGGACGTTCCAGACCTCTGTCAAAACAAAATCAATATTTGAGCTCATCCATATGCTACTGTAACCAAAACTCGGACAAAATGAGCTTTTAACAGATCGACATGTAAAATATTACACTATTCTGTTGGCAAAAAGCATTTTCCTCCATTGACGCATAACATGTTCTGTACTATATGGAAATACATTATAAAGCTACATGGAAAAATACAGGTATTTTAGACCCCCTTG
Organism: Sinocyclocheilus grahami; assembly: GCF_001515645.1. Taxonomy (NCBI): domain Eukaryota; kingdom Metazoa; phylum Chordata; class Actinopteri; order Cypriniformes; family Cyprinidae; genus Sinocyclocheilus; species Sinocyclocheilus grahami. The sequence goes on from NW_015505628.1 coordinate 77,403, forward strand.
GTTCTTCTAATAGGAAATAAGTCAACAAAGCAAAGATTTCAATGACTTTTTAACAATTGCAACCTTCATCACATCTCCAAAAGTTGATCTCCAAACCACCTAGACTCATAAAGACAAAGTAAATGCTTTTAAAAGCAACTTTCCTTTTCCAAACTCACACATGCATTTCCAATCTCACTTTCACTGAGGGCAGAGACGTTATAAGATGAACACGATCTCCACCTTCAACACAGCAAACGTCTAAACATTTACAGTCAGAGTCAGAGTGAAGTGCCCGATGTTTATATGAAATACTAAAGTGCTTCCACCCGCTCTGACGCCTCAAAGTGCTTCATTAAACATAAAGACATAGATCTGTGAGTTATATTCATATGCTGGTGATACAGCAATATTTCAGCTTTTTAACCATAGCTCGATATTAATCTGACACGAACCATCATTTCAACCCAACAGCCGTGTTCTCAATTTATATATTTGAAATATATATTTGAAAATTTATAAAAAAAATATATAATGAATAAAAGTTTAAATTAGGAAAATATATAAAAAATAATAATCATAAAATAAAATTTTAAACTATATTTTTGGGATCTATAATATTTTAGAAAACTTTTGAAAATTTTTTTAGAAAATTATTTTTTTAAAAGTACATTTATATATATAAAAAAAATGAATAAAATCAACTAAACTAATACATTGTTATTATAATTATTATAAATTAAAGCAATATTATAAAATGATAGTCATAAAACTTTATCAAACATTATGCATTTTTGTCATTTATATTATTAGATTATTAATGAGGCAGAGACGTTATAAGATGAACACGATCTCCACCTTCAACACAGCAAACGTCTAAACATTTACAGTCAGAGTCAGAGTGAAGTGCCCGATGTTTATATGAAATACTAAAGTGCTTCCACCCGCTCTGACGCCTCAAAGTGCTTCATTAAACATAAAGACATAGATCTGTGAGTTATATTCATATGCTGGTGATACAGCAATATTTCAGCTTTTTAACCATAGCTCGATATTAATCTGACACGAACCATCATTTCAACCCAACAGCCGTGTTCTCAATTTATATATTTGAAATATATATTTGAAAATTTATAAAAAAAATATATAATGAATTATAAACATGTTATGTATATATA
>NW_015505628.1:78569-100466 GCF_001515645.1 Sinocyclocheilus grahami
TAATATTTTAGAAAACTTTTGAAAATTTTTTTAGAAAATTATTTTTTTAAAAGTACATTTATATATATAAAAAAAATGAATAAAATCAACTAAACTAATACATTGTTATTATAATTATTATAAATTAAAGCAATATTATAAAATGATAGTCATAAAACTTTATCAAACATTATGCATTTTTGTCATTTATATTATTAGATTATTAATGAATTATTAAAGTAAAAAAATGTTGGAAAAAAAACAAGGATCAAAATTTAATTGTGAACATTTTTGAACGAAGATGTAATTTAATGAGTTTGAATCAGTTTATGAACATTGAGTCTTAAAAACATCTTTTTTTCTTTTTTACTACTGAACAACTAAAAACATCACAGCGCCCGCAAAACTGATCTAATGACTGGAAACTAAAACCATAGCATATTTACACTGCTGATTAATTTTACATAACCTGCAATATAATATTCGACATGCTTGCAGGACGTCCCGTCTCACCACACCCTGGGCTCTGGCAGGCAGACAGCGGGAATTGAACACATCCCGTTTGGACGCGTGCTGTGTGTGGAGCTCTGGATGTCATTATACTCCCACACAGCATTTATACTCACTTTCCTCTAAATCTGTGTTTCACACACAGGCTTCAGCTGAAGAGAGTCTGGTTCAGTGCTGGACAGTGATGAGACGGTACATCGACCACACACTAAATATACATCTGAATGAACTCAGCAGTAGCCTATATAAAATACAGAAAAATGCTAAATCAAAGCTGACTAATAAATTATTTTTATATTATAAAAATAGATTATATATACACTAACAATAAAATAAAATATTTTTCTAATTTATAAAATTTTTGATTATAATTTATAAAGATATTTAAAAAAACATTACATCACTAAATTAACAAAAGTAGTATATTGTTGTAGGGCTGTGTAATTAATCGAATGCGATAGACATGCGCATCTCGTCAGTAAAGCCGGTTCTGTGATTAGTAGTAAAGCGGCATTTAATACACAGAGCCGTAGATCACTGACAAGCTACCGGCTTTACTGACTATAGCATTTGATTATTTGCACAGCTCTATATTGTTGTTATATTATTAGAAATTATAAAAATATATAAACATTTATAATAATAAAATAAAATAGAAAAAAAAATATTTGTATTTTATGTGAATATTCTTAAAATACACATTTTAAAAGGTTATTACATTACTAAATAAACTATTATATTTATATACACATTTTATATCAGAAATAATAATCATAACATTAAATAGCAAACATTATACATTTGTACAATTTACAGAATTTTATATTATTATACCTTCCAATATCACAAAAAAAAGAATACCACTGAAAAAAGTACATTTGATTTATATATATAATATATAAATATATATTCATACCTTTTTAAATACTTATATAATTAATTATTTATTTATTTATATTTTTTATTATTTTTCAAAAAACTATAATACTTTATTTTTTCATTTGCACTACTGATATCTTTTAGAAATAGATATATATCTATTTTATCTGTTTATATTACCCATTTACCCCATTGTTGCTTTCTACTATTTTCTATTAGTTTCTCATTGTACGCAGCACACCTGCAAATGCTTTAGTAAAATTAATGCATACTGCATCATGCCAATAAAACACTTAACGGTAAAATGAGAAACAGAGACAGAGTTTCTGCACTGACGAATGATGATGATGATGATGATGCAGTATTTTCAGGTAAGGATGAACTATCTGATGACACAAGGACTGTGAGATTACATTAAGGGTTTACATCATATTGATTTGTTTCTCGCATTTCTAGAACAACGTGACCCGGCCATCTGATCCGGCTTCAGAATCGATAGTGAATGTGCTGGAAACCCTCCCAAATCACAGCCGTGACTCCACAGATTCACATCAACTAAAACACCAACTACAGGACAATCTGATGAGAAAATCACTTCACAAATCTGAGCACGCTTTCAGACATTGTTGAGTTTTCTTCAAACACTCTAGACAAAACACGGTCCAACAATGTGCACTGGAAAAGATATTTAGGTATACATTTGTGATTTATATATTTGGATTACATATAAAATTCCTGTCCATTTGAATTACACAGTTTATAAATGACAAAAAAGTACTTTTTTAAAAATGCATAATATTTAGAGATGAATTATAAAAAAATTTTTTTAAATATATTTAAAAAAATGTATTATATCGCTAACTAAACTAATATATATTTTATATTTTTTTGCAAATGATAAAAAATATTATTAAAAATAATCATAAAATTAAATATCAAACATTATACATTTTGTACAATTAATAGAATTCCATATTATAATATAACATTTGTAAATGCATTTTGCAAATATGATTTAAATAAAATCAAATGGATGCAAATAGTTAATAATAAACTATGCCATGATTTATTTTTTTTGGTGCATAGTTGTATGACTGTCACAATAAGTTTAATATTTTATGTTAAAACTGCATAACCCAAATGCATGGAAATTTTGCATGCAATTAATACATAAATCTTACATTTAGGCCAAAATCATTTGGAACGTATTTTTTCGACAACTGTAACTCACTGTCCAGTTGATTCTTTTTCAAAATCAGTGCAATCAGTAATGGAAATGTACAGGACACTTTCATCAACAGCATTTAGAGACACTTCCTGTTTCAGTCATGCACGGGGACTATGGGAAAAGCATGAGATCAATGGAGCGCGGCCAGCGAGCGTCCAGTGTTTCAGATGACCTCATGTTTTCCAGGCCCTCGACTCAGACAGATGTGAAGATACAGTACAGCACATCTCCAGAGTTTTAGCAAGCTGCTAGAGTGTTTTGGTTGCTAGGTCATCGCTAGGTGTCTCAACATGATTTGAGGAATCATTCACGTCAGAAAAGCAGCAGGGAAAGTGAGAGAGAGAGAATCTGTATTACACATTAGCATCGTGACCTTGAAAGCCTCTGTCTAATGCTCGGTTCCTTCACGTCTCATTTTGAAGGATAAAAACCTCCAAACGGAGGCAGATAGAAACCTGCTTTAATCGCTCTGCATTCTACAGTGACTTCATTCAAATGAACAAGAACTACTAATAGCTGTGCTTCTGTTAACATGCCGTTCACAAGATGAGCTTTAGAACACAACAAATAAACACCTAAACATGTAGACCACGGGTTGATGGGTTTTGCAAACATTACAGCCATCTAGTTCCTGATACTGATGCATTCATGCATCTTTTTAGTGCTTATGTCATTATGTTTCTGCATCACACATTTTGAGATGAATTTCCTCACAGGAATGAATGAATGAATGAATGAATGAATGAATGAAATCTTTAATATTTGTATTTATTCTAGATGGAACTTAATAGTGATTCAATTCTTCTGTTTTTTTTTTATTTCTGCTGATAAAAAGGCAAGATTCCACCACAAACTGATTCATTTCTTGTTATATCATATATGCTATTCAGTTTAAATTTGTTTTTGCTCTATACTTTCACTGGTAGTCAACAAAGATCTCATTACAAACTATCAAAATCAAATGATCAGAGCTGCTTAATTTTACTTTTTTTTTTTCATTTTGTATTGCTCGATTTTAACTTACATTTATTACTATTGAAGTGCTTTTAGGCTCGTAACATCACCTGTGGTGAGAACATAAATATTTTCTACTTTTGGAGCTGTGGTGTGCCAACTTTGCTTTTCTTGTTTGCTTAATTTTATTATAACATCATATTTTAAAATACTGTAGACACAAGGACTGCATATATAATGTTTGTGGGTTCTATATCTAAAATATAATGTATTGGCCTGATGTTTCTGCACATCTGTGCTGGAATCACAGCAATGAGATCAGCAGGGAGGAGCCGCAATGTGTTCTGGGATAGAGCCAGAACTGAGAGAAACCCAGAGAGGAAGAGGAGAGGAATCACAAATGCATTATGTGTCTGTGAGGCGGCTGAGGACAGCTGTGATCGCTCTGCTTTTTAGCACCAGTTTTTGTGTGATAACAAACCTCTGAGGAACACAGATGGACTTCGCAAAGCGACAAAAACTCTATCACAACTCTGAAGGGAATCATTAATCATTATCGATAGGGCTTGGCGATATTTATGTCAATAACAATAAGCTCTGGACATTTTACTAGATGTGGATTCAATCTAAACAACCGATCACGAAGCAGAAATTAAGGCGTGAATAAATGGTGCGGTTTTGCGGTTTTGACTAACTCAAACACACATGATACTCACGCGATTTCAGCATCTTCTATCTGAATATGAGGACACGAACACACGAACACATTCTCTACTGCTGCTCTGAGAATAACTTCACCTGCTTTTACCATTTCATTTGAGAAAAACTACAGTCAAAAACAAACTGAAACTGAAACTGAAAGATCTTCACGATAACCGGCCAAAATAAAAGTCCGGATTGACGTGAAGAAATTAGGACCGAAATATATTAGCTCGCCAAAATAAAAGTCCTGTTTAACGTGAAGAAATTATAACTGAAATATATTAGCTACTTTTGTATACCAATTGTACGTTTCAAAGTTTTATTTGTTTGTTTAAGGAATATCACACAAAAACTATATTTTTCATCCATGTTTTAATTTGTATAGTTCTGTTGTGCAGCATCTTATTTGACAAAAATAAAAACATTTTTGCTGTAAAGTTATTGTGGTATTTAATTTGATTACATTTTAAAAGACTGATTCAATTGTTAAAGTTTTATGAATTAATTTCATTAGACACTATTTTTGTGCTAAATTCGTATTAAATCATAAAATACAGAATACAGAAACATATTTAATAAAATGAACAGCACTGAATTTAGAGAAAAATAAAACTGATTCATGGGCCCCAAAATAAAAGGTAGCTACTCTGTGGAGTTTATTTGAGAGCAAACAAGTTATGTTTACATTCCTTCCCAATGTCTAACAAACATGTTTCATACATTTCCTTCTCCATTAATAGTAAAAAAGTCTTTACACTTCCATGACAGTTCCATGAAGAACCTTTAACATTCATGGAAACACAAAAGGTTCTTTATAGTTCTTGATATTTTTAAAATGTTCTTCAGACTAAGAAAAACATTGGTTCTTTTCAGAACTGATAACTGAAACGTTCTCACTGGAAACAAAATTGTTTCTTCTACGGCATCATAGAAAAACTCTCTTTTGGAACAAGTATGTTCTTAATATCTCAAAAATGATAATGGCAAAACACAAAGATGCCAGCATACTGCATCCAACATGATGCATTTTAGGATCAAGTAAATTTCTTGTTTGCTTAATTTTATTATAACATCATATTTTAAAATACTGTACACACAAGGACTGCATATATAATGTTCTTTGTGGGTTCTATATCTAAAATATAATGTATTGGCCTGATGTTTCTGCACATCTGTGCTGGAATCACAGCAATGAGATCAGCAGGGAGGAGCCGCAATGTGTTCTGGGATAGAGCCAGAACTGAGAGAAACCCAGAGAGGAAGAGGAGAGGAATCACAAATGCATTATGTGTCTGTGAGGCGGCTGAGGACAGCTGTGATCGCTCTGCTTTTTAGCACCAGTTTTTGTGTGATAACAAACCTCTGAGGAACACAGATGGACTTCGCAAAGCGACAAAAACTCTATCACAACTCTGAAGGGAATCATTAATCATTATCGATAGGGCTTGGCGATATTTATGTCAATAACAATAAGCTCTGGACATTTTACTAGATGTGGATTCAATCTAAACAACCGATCACGAAGCAGAAATTAAGGCGTGAATAAATGGTGCGGTTTTGTTTCCTACACTAACTCAAACACACATGATACTCACGCGATTTCAGCATCTTCTATCTGAATATGAGGACACGAACACATGAACTTCATCTCTACTGCTGCTCTGAGAATAACTTCACCTGCTTTTACCATTTCATTTGAGAAAAACTACAGTCAAAAACAAACTGAAACTGAAACTGAAAGATCTTCACGATAACCGGCCAAAATAAAAGTCCGGATTGACGTGAAGAAATTAGGACCGAAATATATTAGCTCGCCAAAATAAAAGTCCTGTTTAACGTGAAGAAATTATAACTGAAATATATTAGCTACTTTTGTATACCAATTGTACGTTTCAAAGTTTTATTTGTTTGTTTAAGGAATATCACACAAAAACTATATTTTTCATCCATGTTTTAATTTGTATAGTTCTGTTGTGCAGCATCTTATTTGACAAAAATAAAAACATTTTTGCTGTAAAGTTATTGTGGTATTTAATTTGATTACATTTTAAAAGACTGATTCAATTGTTAAAGTTTTATGAATTAATTTCATTAGACACTATTTTTGTGCTAAATTCGTATTAAATCATAAAATACAGAATACAGAAACATATTTAATAAAATGAACAGCACTGAATTTAGAGAAAAATAAAACTGATTCATGGGCCCCAAAATAAAAGGTAGCTACTCTACAAAAACTATATTTTTCATCCATGTTTTAATTTGTATAGTTCTGTTGTGCAGCATCTTATTTGACAAAAATAAAAACTTTTTTGCTGTAAAGTTATTGTGGTATTTAATTTGATTACATTTTAAAAGACTGATTCAATTGTTAAAGTTTTATGAATTAATTTCATTAGACACTATTTTTGTGCTAAATTCGTATTAAATCATAAAATACAGAATACAGAAACATATTTAATAAAATGAACAGCACTGAATTTAGAGAAAAATAAAACTGATTCATGGGCCCCAAAATAAAAGGTAGCTACTCTGTGGAGTTTATTTGAGAGCAAACAAGTTATGTTTACATTCCTTCCCAATGTCTAACAAACATGTTTCATACATTTCCTTCTCCATTAATAGTAAAAAAGTCTTTACACTTCCATGACAGTTCCATGAAGAACCTTTAACATTCATGGAAACACAAAAGGTTCTTTATAGTTCTTGATATTTTTAAAATGTTCTTCAGACTAAGAAAAACATTGGTTCTTTTCAGAACTGATAACTGAAACGTTCTCACTGGAAACAAAATTGTTTCTTCTACGGCATCATAGAAAAACTCTCTTTTGGAACAAGTATGTTCTTAATATCTCAAAAATGATAATGGCAAAACACAAAGATGCCAGCATACTGCATCCAACATGATGCATTTTAGGATCAAGTAAACATTTCAAGCTTTTCAGAAGCTAAACTGCATTAATAATTGCATTTGGCACTTTGGCAAAGAGCTGAAGGTGCATTTAAAAGCATCAAGGACAACTCAAGATAACATACAAACATTTGCGAGTTCCTGGCATATAAACACTCCCATCGATATCTATCAACCAGCCTATTTCACAGCCCCGACCGACAGCTCTACTATGAAAACTCTCTTTTGGAACAAGTATGTGCTTAATATCTCAAAAATGATAATGGCAAAACACAAAGATGCCAGCATACTGCATCCAACATGATGCATTTTAGGATCAAGTAAACATTTCAAGCTTTTCAGAAGCTAAACTGCATTAATAATTGCATTTGGCACTTTGGCAAAGAGCTGAAGGTGCATTTAAAAGCATCAAGGACAACTCAAGATAACATACAAACATTTGCGAGTTCCTGGCATATAAACACTCCCATCGATATCTATCAACCAGCCTATTTCACAGCCCCGACCGACAGCTCTATGCCATATGGATTACAGCACAGTCCTGGCTAAATCAGGGACACGCTGTACTGTAGTCTCACCCTCTTCTCTCCAGCCGTGCTTTATCCCTCAGGAGCTCCAGGCTCAGGATTTGATTAAGGTGCAGGTCGGGTCGTGACCCGCAGCGGCACAGCTGTTCAACCTTGAGCTTGAACGTGAGGCCGGATGGGAGAACGGATCAATAACTGAACGCTGGCCTAAACTGTGCAGCTGGAAACTGCCAGAGACAAACCAGCGAAAGCTTCGGCCAGAGGATCTACAGGAAACAGGCGTGTTTCATAGTGGGCTTGATGATTAGTGTTTGCAAAAATCATTCATTAAGGTTCCAACTCTGGTTGACTAATGAATTTGTATCTTGAACTGATTCAACAGTGTAGTCGAATCAAGACAACGATTCACTCACAAATTAGACAACACTGTATCCTTCAAGTTTCACCAATCCAATCTCATAAGAAAACTATTTTACGAGTTGCTGATTTTGTATTTATTTGTATGATTTGATTCAACGAAACATGATTTTTAGAGAAAAATTGAGAGTATATAAATTCGCCGCCAATTCACCAAAACATTAAATACTTAAGAATTGCCATGAGAGTGTGTTGGTTTTACTTTATCCAATATCAATATTTAGCCAATAAATAGAGTTGTGCATAATAAAAAATAAATTAAAATAAAAAATCATAATATAAATTTCAATGACTTAATTTTTTTAAGATTACTTTTTTGTTTTTGTTGTTGTTTTCCCTGACAATTAGTGCTGGGCAACGATTAATCGCATCCAAAATAAATGTTTTTGTGTACATAATATATGTGTGTGTACTGTGTATATTTATTATGTATATATAAATACACACACATACAGTATATATTTTGAAAATATTTACATGTATTTACATGTCTATATATATATTCATATAATTTGTATTATATATAAATATATTTAATACATAAATGCCATATTTTTCTTAAATATATACATGCATTATATATACAAAATAAATATACACAAACTTTTATTTTGGATGTGATTAATTGTTGCCCAGCACTACTGAAAATCTGAAATTGAAACATTTAATTTTCAAGATTTAAGCCTGATTAATGCAAACACCCATAGGAAAAACATATCGTTTTTTCTCTTTTTTCTCTTTCTCTGAGCAAAAGTTTCGATTTCACATTGTTCTTGTTAAATTTTCCCAAAATCCAAATTATTAATTATATATACTTTTACTTTGTCAGCAAAATACATAAAATAAAAATAAATGTACTATAACATTGTAAATATAAAATATTTAAAACATACACTGTAAAAAAAAAAATCAGTAAAATTTACGGTAAAAAAACGGCAGCTGTGGTTGCCGGAATGTTACCGTAAAAAATACGGTAGCAACGTTTTAGGTTTTACGGTTTTAACTTAAATTTACAGTTAAATACCGTAATTTCATTAACTGATATAATGTTAATATACCAACCTACTGAAGTACTGAAATCTGTTTTGTAGCTTTGTAATACACTGATAACCACCAAATGCAGGAGGTGATGAGAAAGTCACATGATGAACCAAAGCCCATCACAAGCAGCTTTTAAATAATAACATATATAGAAGGTGCACAGCGTCATTCACACAAACACTAAACACCATCACGGTAACACACAGGAAACTGAAATAATGCAATAAACATTCATTTAACAACATTAGGTGTAACATACAACCCTAATATACAAAACTGATAAGAAAAAACTAAGAAGAAACATAGTTTTTTCAACAAAAAACATCAAATTTGAAATGTAACGCAGGGAATTCTGGGAATGTCAATTTACGGTTATTCACTGTAAATTAAATGGTATTTTTCCCTTCCAAAAATGGTATACTACCGTAAAATTACATGTAATGTCCAATACAGTTTTTCACCGTATATAGTAGGGGAATTTACCGTTAACCATTTAACAAGTTTTTACTGTAGCATTTTTACAATCTTTTACTGTTAAATTCACAGTCATTTTTTACAGTGTAATTCTTAATGAAAAAATACAATTTTCCACTGGGAAGACGTACTTCTTCTAATGGCTTCTAACAGCTTCGAGATGGAGATGCTTCATACTTCTCTAATCATCTCATGATCCTGCAACACATCAGCCGACACACTTCAGACGCAGAGAGCGAAGGGATCAAATGACAGGGAGAGGAGAGGAGAGGAGGAGCAGAAAACAGGAGAAAAGAGGAGACGTCCAGCACTGCAGACCTCACCCAGTCCCTCAGGACTTTCCTCATTTCCCCTAATTCAATCTCTGTTTGCTCCGAGCACATCAGCCATCGCCCGAGCTCCACACCAACATATACGCTCATACAGGAAACAGTTCCTCAGCCAATGCCTTTTATTTGCTCCACTGATCTGATGCAACTGCTTTGTTTGATTTGTTAGAGCCGTGGACATCTGGTTCAAGCGAAATCTGAACATTAAACAGAATATTACGGAAATGATCCTAAATAAAGATGTGATCTAATCCTGTACAGAATGTTCTGACACACGCCTTTGTCAAACTGTGCAGGGCGTGTGTTCAAAACTACAAAACACTTCTGAAAATGATGTTCGATCTGCAATAATGCAACGTTCAGCCCGGACTCTGAGACCCAACTGGATGTTGCAATTAGTTTTGCTTCCTTTGAGGTCGCAAAGGGGCTCAAAGCAGTGAGTATCAAAGCAACCGGGCAGACAAATGGCTTTCAGTTCCTCTGCCTCCATTGGGTTAGATGCTCTCAGACCCAAAAATAAGAGCGTAAATTAAATTCCAGGCAGCCCGAGGAGTGGCAGCTGTAGAAACACGGAGAAGGGGGTGTTTCAGGCATGTGCTCGTTCAGAATGACATGAAAAGTCACCTGTTTCTAAATGCATGTTGTAAATTTGGCCTCGCAATGTTCAGTCAAACTGGATTTTCCAGTGGAATGAGAGACTTCTATAATTATTTAGTGAGTTTAAACTCCACCCCCTTAAGCTCGAATTTAGACCCGCCTCCATTTTTGAGTGCCACACCCACATTTCAACATCCAATCAGCAACTGATGCATAGAAGCAAGTCCCCGCCCAACATTTTTTTCTGTTTTCGATAATCTGTTAAACAGAAAAGAAAAGATTTGTCGCTATTACACTTTCAACATGACGTTAAAAAAGCCAAAACATGCCCTGCACTTTGGAGAAAGTTACTATATATACACATTAATTATTAAAATAAATCAACATGTTGAATGCCACAATAATTTTAAAGTGCTTTATTAATAAAAATATATAATTACTTTTTTCCATTTGCTCAATTTGTGAAAAACAGAATGGGAAATCATGTTTTGATGATTTCCTATTTTTTTTGTGTTTTACTTTTGCATTTAAAATTTAGAATTTATTTTGCAACAATTATGACTATTTGAATGAATTTATTTTTTTTTACTTTTCAATAATTTCAAATGGTGTTACGATTTTTACATAGCATTGAAAAGTCTGATTCATGTTCAAACTGGTTCAAAAACTAGATTTACTGGTTGTTTTAAATCATCGCTTAAATGCATTTAAATATGTTCATATGAAAAATTTACAATATATTATTTTTCTGATACAAAATGAACAGGGATTTTTAATCTGTAATGATTTTAAAATGCTTTATTAATAAAAAATATATAATATTTTTTCCATATGTTTGATTTGTACAAAAACAGCATGGAAAAATCATGCTTTGATTATTTCTAATAATTTTTATTTTTATTTATTTTTTTACTTTTAGCATTGAACATTTAGATTTTATTTTGCAAAAAAAAATAAAAAATTTGAGCAAACACACAATCTAAAACCTATATCAAATAGTCTCAAAAAAGACTGAATTTGTTTTCTTGTATAATTTACAATATAATTTTTTCCAGCTTTATCACCCAGCCCTAACACAAACAGTACTCTCTTTCTAGGGGCCACCCATAGGGACCATGTGTCCCTCACCTGTTGTCCACAGTCATGACAGCTGGTCCCCAGTCACTTACAGCCTCCAAACCTCGAGCGCTCCTCCCCTCTTTAACACACAGAAAGTCCCTGATGGTAAACATCGAACCCCCACCACCTGTCCCACTGTAACATGGTCTGTGCTGAGAAATTAACTCACCCTCGCCGTACAACAGGTATCCCTTTATGAAAAAAGCCACGGGATATTGTGTCGCTGCACGCTTCACTGCTCTTGAGTGGAAGCTCCATTTTGTTGGGAAGTGTCGGAGGGAAACTGTGATGTTGTTATTGGACAGGCGCACCGAAAGCCATTCACATGATGGAAATATCGACAGGAGAGTCTGTGAATTCTACTGCTTATTTTGGCTGCTATGAAGAGAATCAAGCGATTCACTGAAGTGCAGGAAAGAGCTTGGAATTTGATTAATGCAAGAACACATGAACACGTTTAATGATAAGATCGTACTGATGCTAAACAATCAATCAAACTTCAACGAACTAACTAAAATAAGCTGGAGCCAATTTAAACCAGTTTCATGGGATGCAAATCAAGGTTTCATTACACTAATAGGCCAGAAACATTAACATTCATGGCATGCAAACGTTAAAGGAATAGTTCAGCCAGAAATGAAATTAGATGAAAATACACTCACTCTCAGGCCATCCAAAATGTAGATGAGTTTGTTTCTTCATCAGAATTAGAGAAATGTAGGATTGCATCACTTGCTCAGCAATGGATGCTCTGCAGTGAATGGGTGCCGTCAGAATGAGAGTCCAAACAGCTGATAAAAACATCACAATAATCCACACCACTCCAGTCCATCAGTTAACATCTGGAGACGACAAAAGCTGCGTGTTTGTAAAAAACAAATCCATCATTAAGATGTTTTAACTAATCGGTTGTTTTCAGCCAAAATACGAGTCCATAATCCATAATAATGCTTCCTCCAGTGGAAAAGTTCATCTCCTGTTGTCTCTCACATCAAAATCCAGCCACATATTTGTTTAGAGCTGTTTTGGCTTGTAAACGCTGCTTGATCTCTGCAGATCTCTCTCCTGATTCAGACCAGGCACTTTTTCATGGGAGAAAGCGATATTATGGATATTATTTTTGCTGGAACCAATGGTTTGTGGTTAAAACGTCTTAATGATGGATTTGTTTGTTACAAACACGCAGCTTTTGTCTTTACAAGATGTTAACTGATGGACTGGAGTGGTGTGTGGGTTACTTGTGCATTATTGTGATGTTTTTATCAGCTGTTTGGACTCTCATTCTGACGGCACCCATTCACTGCAGAGGATCCATAATGCTGCATTTCTCCAAATCTGATGAAGAAACAAACCCATCTACATCTTGGATGGCCTGAGGGTGAGAATATATTCAGCGAATGTTCCTTTTTGGGTGAACTATTCCTTTAACATGCATTCTTGCATTGTTCCGGCAGTAAAAACCTCCAGAAATCAAGTAGGTAACTATAAACATGTCAGCAGTTCTATTTAAACAATTTATTTTAAACTAATAACTGTTGCTGTGCCATGCTGCGAGAAAACTAGCCAAGAAAACTGACTGCAGATGAAGACGCTTACAACAACACTCCTTGCGGCGATGCGTATTTGTGTTGCATTATGAATTGCGGTCTAACACATTTCAGAAAAGCAATGCATGAAATTAAGCACCTGCATTTGTGTAGAGTTTGTTTAAGGCCATACTGCAACTCTATAGTTGTAAAGCAAGCTGAGGACATCTTCTTGAGCAAATAGGTCTGTGCATAAAGCTGATGCATCAAGAGAGAAAAAAAACGAATGCAGAGTGCATTTTCTGTGCCAAGCTCTTAAATGCCACTACACTCAGAAAGCTTGCCAAGAGCCCAACCAGAACCAAAGCTTTTACCAATAAAACTGACTCAATCATCTGCCAAATCTTGATTAAATCTATAAAAGGGAAGGGGTAAATATTAATTAGAGAAGAAATGAAAAATAAATTTGTCTTCCAAAGAGCAAAAAGCAACATGGTGCTGACTGAAGCATCAAATGAAAGGTCATTTCACACCAGCGTGAAGAATGCTTCATGAGTTCTCAGACTGCAGTGAGAAATAGTTTCACACCAGATCTCATTCACACCAATGATTCTATGCATCCAAAGACAAAAGGTTATTTAAAGAAACAGCATGCTCATTTTATGAGGAAGCCTTTCTAGAATAATGCATGCCTACACTCTTAAAAAATTGATCTTTATTGGCATTAATGGTTCCATGAAGAACCTTTAACATCCATGGAACCATAAAAGGTTCTTTACAGTGGAAAAAGTTTTTCAAAATGGCTCTATTAAGAACCTTTTACTGGAAGGTTCTTTGAGGAACCAAAAGTGGTTCTTCCATGACATTACTTTGAAACTCCCCACGAAACCTTTATTTTTTTAATAGTGCATATGCATAAAAACTGCTCAGAAAGTCCTCAAGATTTGATATCCAGGTGCAAACATCACCCAGAGACTAAATGTGGCCATAATGTATAGTAGGTGTGGCTCTAGTGTAAAAACAAATGGAATATGTGAGCAGCGTCACTCCAGGGGTCCAACAAAACCAGCTGGAGCTGCTTTAAATTCAAGTGAATTTGCAAGTTTCAGGTCTTTTTTAACACCTCCAAATCCCCTCCCGCCTCCCGCCATTAAACTAATGAAATATCCTGCTGTCAGAACACACAATGCACTCCTCGCCGTCTCTGGTGAATGTTGCTGGGAGAGACAGAATCACTATGGGGACTGCGTGGCGCTCGGGAAGGCATCCAGGCTGTGTTTGCAATAGCATACGACTTCATATTGTACATATATATTTTTTTTTTGCTTTAATTTTTTTCCTCTGCATTTCTCCTATTCTATAGCTTGTTTCCTTAACTAGTTGTCTAATAAAACTGCTGAATATGGTTGGCTCTTTGACAAATTGCATCAGCTAAATGCATAAATGCACAGCATGTGAAAGTCAAAACTCATCAAAATAGAGCTGCAATCGAATGCACTACTCCTAACTATCCATTTCCTGTGCCTTTTAACGTTTTCTTGACTCAACCTTTATGCTAAGAAGAGATTGAAATTGGATTACAGTGCAAAATAGCCATTTTAATATTTGCAATCACAACTGGATGCCATTTAAGATGTCTTCGCGCACACTATTAAAGAACAGTTGCACAGTACGCTAGTATTGCATTCCGATGTTATGCGTCATGCGCGTGGCTTTATGACATCACAAACACTCGCGGTGCGTTACATGTGCCATTATGACATCATGTCCGACTGTTTTGCTGCACTAGTCTCGTGGTTTCCATTAAGCGCTAATGTGGCGACTGCGTAACCGCGCAAATGTGCGTTATTTATTTAGTGCGATTTCTGCGCACTTGCCCAGAATAAGCACGCAAAGGCCGCATTAGTACTGCAGCATGACAAACAAACACTCTATGTGTTGATTACCACAATTTAAATCCACAACTGCAGGGAATGTCACGGATAGCCTCCGATCATCATTCGCAAACGGACGCGACGCGACGCCTGAAGTGTGAAAACACAAACCCGCGGGGACGATTGAAGGATGTTAGTAACCCGCTGCGGTTCTGTCGCGCAACAGTAACGTGTGAAATGGTGATTTCTCTTTGGAGTACCGCAGTGAGATGATCAACATCCATTTCAGGTCACTGAGAGTAACGCGCCAGATTTACACATGTATACCATTAGATGACGAGTTACCTCATCACAAACTGCTAAATCACATCCATACGGTAATATTACTGATTGCAATAACCTCTGGTTATGCAAATGCAAGTCTGCGCTTTGAATAAGGCAAAACTCCAGCCTCAGGATCTGACCACGCCTGTTTGCATCCATATTCTACTGTACCGTTATTCCACAGCTCACGTCTATGATTCCCACTATCATATACCCACATCAAACCTCAATCTTTGTTTGTATATAACATACACTGTATGAACTAATAATGATTATTTGAATGCATTAAGGCCTCTAAATCTGGATCAGCATTTAATACACCTGGGTTTATATCTTTGACGCAAACTCCTCTCGTTTGGACTCCATCGCCACCCACGTATTTATGAGAAATCACTGTTATTATTGCGGCAAACGGGTCTACGCGAGCGCATTTCAGCTTGCACGTTCTTAATAAAACAACTGAAGATAAAATAAAAGGTTTGTTTGTACTTACCGATAAAAGAATACGTGATAAACTTCACCGCCTTTGGAGTCCGCAGCGCGCAATGAGCGAGAGAGAGGCTGGACACACTGCGCTGGGAGTGACCGATGCGCACTGCCTGCCTCCCCGTCAGCTGCTGCACTGAGACGCGGGGCGGGGAATCTTTGTGTGAACCGACTCACTGATTCGTTTCTTGCGTTTTTGATGTTTACGTCCGATGAGAAGTCCGAAACATGTTCGAACCGGTTCAAAAACGACATTTACTGATTCTCTTGAATACGCGTTTGCACAACGTAGGCCTACTTTTGATGTAAATTATCACGATATTTTATGCCAGATAAAATACCTACCAATATTGTGCCAGACGTTGTTTATGTTTCTTACTTACCTCATATACCCACAGATTAGTTTTACTCCGTGATTTGCAAAAGCTTTGCGAATCAGTTCAGATGAATCGACTCAAAAGAACCACTGACTCACTATGGGCTGTTCTGAGGTCAGTGGATATACAGCGTTTAGGCCAGACATCTGTGATGCTTATGAGTCCGTGCTTTGATGTGATATTGAAATATGATGCACTTTAAAATCAAAACCTGTTTCTCCAGCCTAAAATTATTTTGGGGCAGATGCTGGGCAATTTAAAAGGCAATGCTATGCTCCAGTAAAAATCCACGCAGCTGTATAATGTGCACAGGCTGTCAAAGTAAACGAGCAATTGTTTTTATTCTTGCTGTTGTTTTTATTATTTGGGATCTTCCTGAATCAAATAATAAACCTTGTAACTAAGTCAAGTAAAGCAAACACTGTAGCTACTGTTCAGCACATGTTTCTTCTCCAATCAGATGAAGAGCATGCAGTGTTATACACATGGCTTCAGCCACATTCATAATTCAAAGAGAAGGCCTTTCATACATAAAGAACTGGAATGGACTTCCTCTTGGGACATCTCTGGAAATTGTCTGTCCAACCAACAAGGACAACGATTTTGTGTTCATGTCATCCTGGTTATGGCTTACAGTATATGCTTGTATGTATCAATAATTAGCTGAGATTTCATTGATTCATATTACTTTAATTCTTTAAATGTTTTTAATTCAACAGAACATTTAGCTACAGTATCAACAACTGGAGATACAAATGACATGATCCAACCCTAAAGGAACGACAGCTGTGAGTGACGGGACACATGAGACACTTTACTGCTGGATTACAGAATGTGTTTGCACCAAAACAGTGACAGTCTGGATACAGGCACACACCTCAATTAATAGTCATATTTCACCACACAAAGAAATAATTTTTTTTGCCATAAAGAAAATGAAGACTGTTTGTAGAACCATCAAGATTGTTTGCATTGTGACATTATTTTCATGATTGGGGAGGGATGAAGCATATGCATATATAAATAATGTGTACTATTATAAATAATATATCAATTAAATATAAATCTTAGATGAAGGCCTTAACCTTAACTTAACTGAACCTAAACAAATTAAACTAAAATTAGAAATGCTGTCTTGGCAAATATCTAAAACAAAATAAGCTTAAGCTGAAGTACTAAAATTACTAAAACTAAAACTGAAATAAAATAAATATAAATATAAAAAATAAAAAAATGAGATTATTAAATTACTAAAACTAAAATGAAATAAAGATAATTTAAATAAAAAACTAATAAAATGAGAAAATCACAACAAAATTACTCTAAAACTGAAAAATAAAATAAAGCTAAATATAATACAAATAAAATGACAAAATCACAATATAATTACTAAAAATGTAACAAATTGAAACGGAAACTGAAAATATAAAAATAAAAGATCATTTAAAATATTAATATATAATAGTATGTAATAAAATGAGAAAATCACAAAAAAATTATTAAAACTGAAATAAAGTACACTAAAGCTAAATAGAAATATTAAATAAATAATAAT
This sequence comes from Sinocyclocheilus grahami, assembly GCF_001515645.1. Classification (NCBI taxonomy): domain Eukaryota; kingdom Metazoa; phylum Chordata; class Actinopteri; order Cypriniformes; family Cyprinidae; genus Sinocyclocheilus; species Sinocyclocheilus grahami. Next base: position 96,379 of record NW_015505628.1, read on the forward strand.
AAAATGAGAAAAACCAAAACAAAATTACTAAAACTGAAATAAAATAAACCAAAACTAAATAGAAATATTTAAAAAACTAATAATAAAATGGCAAAATTACAACAGAATTACTAAAACAAAAATTAACTAAAATTTAAATGAAGACTGAAAATATCAAATAAAAGCTTATTCAAAATACGAATACATACTAATTTATTAAGGTATTAGTATGTAATAAATAATACTAAATAACTCTGAAAAGTGCAAATATGAAACTTTCTGAACAAACAGTAACATGAACAATACAAGTTAAGCTCAGCTGATTATGACAGACAATAAGTTTGACTCATCCCTCAGTTATTCTATATATAATATATCAATTATATCTACTATTACAAATAATATATATCAATTATTTTTACATAACTGTAATGAGAATTTGGGGTAGGCTATACATGCTTCATGAAAATAATCTTCTTTCGTTATACAACATTTTCTTCTTTTGATTTTGAGGTGAAATATGATCTGGACATGTTCTTATGAGTTCAGTGTGCTGTCCCAGCCGAACGAAAGTGATTCCCCTCTGTCTCTGGGAACGCTGATCTCTGGGGTCTCTCTGCTGGGACGGGCCTCTTTTCTCTCCCACATCTGTTGAGCTGAAAGCGAGGCCAGCTGAGAGCAGTTCAACAGGTCTGCCGTCCCTGCCGAGGGCAAACGCGACCCCTCTGTGCTCTGGAATGTGCCGGACCCCGTCGCCTCCCGTCTTTCAGAGAGAGCAGGGGAAACGATTTAAAGCAATGGTGCACCAAACAGTACTGCAGTACCACATTCACTAGGGTTTGGCCTGGGCAATGAGATCAGAACTTCTGCTTTAAAGGAATAGTTCAGCCAAACATTAAAATGTACTGAAAATGTGCTCACCCTCAGGCCATCCAAGATGTAGATGAGTTTGTTTCTTCATCAGATTTGGAGAAATGTAGCATTGCATCAGTGTCTCAGCAATGGATGCTCTGCAGTGAATGGGTGCCGTCAGAATGAGAGTCCAAACAGCTGATAAAAACATCACAATAATCCACACCACTCCAGTCCATCAGTTAATGTATTCTGAAACCAAAAGAAACAAATGCATCAAGACCTTTTTTTTTACTAAAAAATGAATCCATAATAACTGGCTTCCTCCAGTGAAAAAGTCCATCTCTTGTGGTCTCTCACATCCAAATTCAGCCACATAAATTTTCTTATTTAATTTTTTTGTATTTGTTTAGAGCTGTTTTGGCTTGTAAACAGTGTTTGATCTCTCTCCTGATTCAGACCAGACCATTGTTCCACTGGAGGAAGCGCTATTATGGATTATGGACTCCTTAAACTCTCTCAACAGTTTGAAGTTAAAAACGTCTTGATGCTTTTGTGTCTTATAAAGATGTAGCTTTTGTCTTCTCCAGATGTTCACTGCTGGACTGGAGTGGTGTGGATTACTTGTGGATTACTGTGATGTTTTTATCAGCTGTTTGGACTCTCATTCTGACGGCACCCATTCACTGCAGAGCATCCATCGCTGAGACACTGATGCAATGCTACATTTCTCCAAATCTGATGAAGACACAAACTCATCTACATCTTGGATGGCCTGAGGGTGAGTAAAGTTTCAGCAAATGTTCATTTTTGGCTGAACTATTCCTTTCACGTAGGACAAAAGTCCAGCACGTGTGTGTTGAGGAATGAATGCAGCTGTAGCAAACGCTTCGACTTAAAGTTCAAGGCCAGCCAAGAGTCAGTTCAGACTCGCAGTGAGAGAAGAGGGGTGCGCACATCTGTGAAAGTTCGCAGATGCAGCGTCCTGACGGACTGTTCACTGAAATCATTCAATCCTTCACAGCGTGAAGTCATTTCACATATCAGTGAAGCTCCGCGGCCGTTCATCTGCGAGAGTATGTTAGCTGTAAAACACTACGGCTAAACCTAAGTGAGAATAACTTTAACAGTGCTGTCACTTTCAAAAGGGGTTTTGGAACTTGATTTATGCGTCTACAACATGAGATAGTGGCATGACAAAATCAATAGATAAATAATCCGGAGCAGCATGTGTTTGCTTTCAGGCTTTTTGTTATTGAAGACATGAATAAAACTGACCACATGCGTAAACAACGTACAACACAATACAAAAGATGAACAGAATGTTGACGTATCCCACAATGCTTTTTAAAGACTGTGGCTCTAAAAGTGAAACAACGTTACTGTTCGATATAATGTACAAAAATGTTTTTCATATATTCCTATCTGCACTTTTCAGATACGAGTTATTACTATTTTAGTATTATTTACACTATTATATATTCAAATTTTGAATTAACTTTTATTATTATATTTTAGTTTAACATTTTCATTTTTTTTCATTATTTCAGCTTTTTTTTTTTTTTGCGTTTGTGCCATTGTATTCGTTTTTTATATTTGTATTTATTTTTATTTCAGTTTTAGTTTTTTTCTTTTTGTGTTTTCTAGTACGTTTAGTAATTTTAGCACGTCAGCTATTTTAGTTAGTTGCCAAGGCATCAGTTTTCATTTTCATCAAAGTTTTTCTTCTAATATTTATATTTTACTTTATTTAAAAAAAAAATGTAATAGTTTATTTTTAGTTAACAATAACAACACTGGCATGTTTTTATTGGTTAATATCATAGAAAACATAGTTTAACATCTTAATTTCAAAGTTTTAGTAGTTTTGTCGTGATTTTGTAATTGTATTCGTTTTTCAATATTTCTATTTAGCCTTAATTTATTTTGATTAATTTCAGTTTCATTCATTCATTTATTTGTTTGTAAGTAAAGTATTTTTAGTACTTCATCTTATTTTTAGTTAGTTGTTAGTTTTCATTTTAAGTTTTTCATCTAATATTTACATGTTACTTATTTCAATTACCAAAAACGAATATTAACAGTTGTATTTTTAGTTAACAATAACAACACTGGTAGTTTTTATTGATTAATATTATATAAACCTAAAAATATGTTCCTCACTATCACATAATTTAAGATCATATGGGTTATGGATTATTTTTATGATACTTAAGGTGCTTATTATCGGGTGTTTTACAGCAGACAGAAACAGCATGAGAGTAAGTAAATGACGACAGACTGTTGATTTTTGATATTTTAACAGTAGAAAAAAAAGTCTCACCTTCTTTAGGAGAGCTGATCGTGTAATCTTCAACAATCCTTCACATCTAGGAGAATCCTGGAGGTTTTTGATTGTTCAAGGGAACGTAGAGCAATTAGAAAGCCATGTTTCATTATAAAAGAGGCTGATGTCAAATCATATACATCAGCCAACTAACTGATTCCAGTGCTGTCTCGTTCTCTGACCGGCTGGAAATCACTTCTCTGAGTTTCACGGGTCCATCTTCTTCAGGACTGTTTGACCACCAGTTGAACTAGCAAAAGACACAAAATGACCAACATTTATCAGAATCAGAATCAGAATCAGAAGAGCTTTTTTACCAAGTATGTTTACACACACAAGGAATTTGACTTGACGAATTTATCTGATAATTATGATAGAACTGTATGTACAGTATACACAGTGTAAAGTCACTTTAGTTCAATAAATGATCCAATGAAATCTCCTGTAGATTACATTTGACTTAATTACATTTGTCAATTTAAATTCCCATAAATATATTTTTATGTATAATTATATATAGTCTTTACTACAAAAAACAAAACAAAAATAATTCCATTGTTTGCCCAGGAAATGAAAAGATACTGTTTAACACCTAAATTAACTAAAAATATTTAATATTATATATTTATATATAATACGTTTTATATTGAATAATTTACACTACCGGTCAAAAGTTTGGGATCAGAATGATTTTTAATGTTTTTTACTGGAGTTTCTTCTGCTCATCAAGACTGCATTTATTTGATCAAAAATACAAGAAAAAATGTAATATTGTGAAATATTATTATGATGTAAAATAATGTTTTTCTATTTTAATATACATTGAAATGTAATTTATTCCTGTGATGCAAAGCTGAATTTTCAGCATCATTACTGCAGTCTTCAGTGTCACATGATCTTCAGAAATCATTCTAATATGCTGATTTATTAT
>NW_015505628.1:102210-109657 GCF_001515645.1 Sinocyclocheilus grahami
TGGTGTGGATTACTTGTGGATTACTGTGATGTTTTTATCAGCTGTTTGGACTCTCATTCTGACGGCACCCATTCACTGCAGAGCATCCATCGCTGAGACACTGATGCAATGCTACATTTCTCCAAATCTGATGAAGACACAAACTCATCTACATCTTGGATGGCCTGAGGGTGAGTAAAGTTTCAGCAAATGTTCATTTTTGGCTGAACTATTCCTTTCACGTAGGACAAAAGTCCAGCACGTGTGTGTTGAGGAATGAATGCAGCTGTAGCAAACGCTTCGACTTAAAGTTCAAGGCCAGCCAAGAGTCAGTTCAGACTCGCAGTGAGAGAAGAGGGGTGCGCACATTCAGTATAATATGCTGATCTGCTGCTCAAGAAACATTTCTGATTATTATCAATGTTGAAAACAGTTGCGCTGTCCAATATTTTTGCGGAAATCATGATGCATTTTATTTTTCAGGATTCACGGATGAATAGAAAGTTAAAAAGAACAGCATTTATTTGAAATATAAATCTTTTGTAACAATATAAACGTCTTTACTGTCACTTTTGATCAATTAAATGCATCCTTTGCTGAATACAAATATTTATTTCTTAAAAAAAAAAAAATCGTATAAAATCCAAACTTTTGAAATAAACTTCTTATGCAGAAAAAAGGCATCTATTAAGCAGATTTGTTTTTGTTGAAAGTAAAGACCGTGTTTGCATGACCCGTGTGCTTTTACAGTTACCAGACCTGAAGTGAGAACATGTGTGCTCCAGAGTCACAATTTTTCCACTACCAAGAAAAAAACCGTCAGTGGAAAACTGAAAACAAACCGGTTTCCTGTGTTCTTTCACTGCTTCCTGTCTGTTATTGGCTCCCTGCTTCAATCTGACATGTAATGTGGTTAAACACTCATTAAATGGAGACATAAATTCAGAAAGTCAGATTAAACGTTTAGCAGGTTAACTTTAAATATGTTAAAAGACCTCCGATAGACACGCTTACAGACCAGGACCATCAGGAAATCCTGATCCAATCAATCAAACCCTGAGTCCATTAGAGCACTGACTGACCATCACAATCGAACGCTCCACTAATGGTTCAATCAGGGCCGTTTCTAGCCAATTTGACGTCCTAGGCGAAATCCCTATTGCCCCCCCCCCAAATTATATATATATATATATATAAAATTTGTATAGCCCTATGTAACGATCACTAGTGGCTAAGACATTGCACATAATTTACACATAAATCACACATAAATTAATTTGATTACATTTTCATTTGGATACTATATACTATACTACTACATATTGTTTAGATATTATCAATGGCTACTTGGCGCCCTAGGCGACCGCCTAGCTCGCCTATGCCTAGAAATGGCCCTGGGTTCAATAACCTAAGCAATGACATTCAGATACTTTTACTGTCATTTAAAATTAAAATTTGCTGAAACTTTACTCACCCTCAGGCCACCAGAGATGCAGATGAGTTTGTTTCTTCATCAGATTTGGAGAAATGTAGCATTGCATCAGTGTCTCAGCAATGGATGCTCTGCAGTGAATGGGTGCCGTCAGAATGAGAGTCCAAACAGCTGATAAAAACATCACAATAATCCACACCACTCCAGTCCATCAGCTAACATCTGGAGACAACAAAAGCTGCGTGTTTGAAAGAAATAATCAACATAGAATAATCATTAAGATGTTTTTAACTATAAACTGCTTCTTTTAAGAAAACAATACCTGTCCATAATCCATAATAACACTTCCTCCAGTGAAAAAGTGGTCTGGTCTGAATCAGGAGAGGAATCTGCACAGATCAAGCTGCGTTTACAAGCCAAAACAGCTCTAAACAAATATGCTGGTGGATTTTGATGTGAGAGACAACAGAGAGAGATGGACTTTTTCACTGGAGGAAGCGTTATTATGGATTATGGACTTGTATTTTAAACAGAAGCAACAGTTTGAAGTTAAAAACATATTAATGATGGATTTGTTTCTTACAAACACGCAGCTTTTGTCGTCTCCAGATGTTCACTGCTGGACTGGAGGGGTGTGGATTACTTGTGGATTACTGTGATGTTTTTATCAGCTGTTTGGACTCTCATTCTGACGGCACCCATTCACTGCAGAGCATCCATTGCTGAGCAAGTGATGCAAAGCTACATTTCTCCAAATCTGATGAAGAAACAAACTCATTTACATCTTGGATGGCCTGAGGGTGAGAACATTTTCAGCAAATTTTCATGTTCAGCTGAACTATACCTTTAAGTTTCCAAAGTCTTGTTAGTCCGTGCGAAAGTGTTTCTGCCGTCTCATTTAGGCTGCAGGAAACAGAGACGGATCCCAAACAAAGAGTCCATCACATTCCATCAGAGGCCCGGATCTGGGCTCTTTATCTAATAGATATTGCGATTTCATACTGATTCCAGATCAACTTCCCCTGCTCTCTTCAAATATCAAAGACACAGACTTGCTCGCAGCAAACTGTTCCCAGTTCAGTCTGAAAGCCGTCCGTCTATTCAGATACACTAACCCTCGATAAGCCTCTGATCTAATCTTGCAACTGTCAGCTAAGAGGATTCCAGCCTCCCAAACCAGTGCACATGCAGATTTGCTGAAGTGATGCATGCTGGGAGAAAAAGGACACCCTGGGGACACCTGAATGTGTGTTTCTGGGTCAACACGGACAATCTGGGAGATTTGAGCTCATCTCTAAAGACATTATTATTAAATAATCATTCCAAATGCAGTTTTAATGGACGCAGACGCTGATGTTGCACAAAAGCGAAACGCGCTGATGTCTGATACAGACGCCACCTTAACATAGCTGTGTGAGGGCAGCCAGGTTTTCCATGGAAACAGAACTGTGATGAGTGTAATGCGGGCCGTGATTGGTCGATTATGCGTAAAGTGAACATCTCCTGAAAGAGGATCATGCTGTAGAATCAGAGGACGCCTAATATTCATACTACAGCCATGCTCACTGGATAAGCAGTCAAAATTATTCATTTGCAATAAAACAATGGGTTCAGTGTTTTAATAGAGGTTTATTAGTTTGAATAAACTTTACATCAAAATAGCTGTTTTTGACAAATAGCTGTTGTGGACATATAGAAGTATCTTCTGCTCACCAAGGATGCATTTATTTGATCCAAAATACAGTAAAAATTGTGAAATATTTTTACAATTCACAATAACTGTTTTCTACTTGAGTATTTTGTAAAATGTAATTTATTCCTGTGATGCGCAGCTGTATTTTCAGCATCATTACTCCAGTCTTCAGTGTCACGTGATCTTCAGAAATCAGTATAATATGATGATTTGCTGCTCAAGAAACATTTCTGATGATTATTATCAGTGTTGAAAACACCTAATATTTTTGTGGAAACCGTAATACATTTTATTTTTCAGGATTCTTTGATGAACAGAAAGTTCAAAAGAACAGCATTTATTTGAAATAGAAATCTTTTGTAACATTATACATGTCTTTGTCACTTGATTCCGTCAGAATCTAATGTGTGCTTGATGAATAAAAGTATTAATTTATTTTTGATAATAATCAGGAATGTTTCTTGAGCAGCAAATCAGCATATTATACTGATTTCTGAAGATCATGTGACACTGAAGACTGGAGTAATGATGCTGAAAATTCAGCTGCGCATCACAGGAATAAATTACATTTATATATTCACACAGAAAACACTTATTTTAAATTGTACAAATATTTCACAATATTACTGCTTTTACTGTATTTCATTCATCAAATAAAAGCAGCCTTGGTGAGCAGAAGAGACTTCTTTCAAAAACATTTAAAAAATCTAAGATAAAAATCCACTACAATATTTTATATTTTATTATCTTTCACATTGAGTTTGAATTGATGAATCAGATAAAATCATATTGAACTCTTAAATTTGCGTTTTTGCTTCGAGAAAGTTGCATAGCATCAAACAAATTATTCATATTTACAATCCTATGCTAATAAATATAAACAACAAATTACAATTATGGGGTAAAGGTTTTGTTTTTCTTATAAAGTGTTCTTGTAAACTATCTGTTTGCCTGGCTCTTTGCTCTTTGGTCTGGCTGGGTTTCAGTAGCGAGTGCCAAATGTTCAGAGATTGGTTTGTCATTGGTGAACTGAGCGCGGTGGATTCCAGAGCTGAAACTGCCCACCTGACTGAGCCAGTACTTCCTGTAGATCACACACAGACAGACAAAACACAGTAAACAATATGAAATATAATGCCAAGACGCTTTTTTTCTTACAAATTTTGCACATTTACAATGTAAGACAGGGAAACAGTGTTGTTTTAGTACCATTGAGATATTGTCGTTTTTGTTTAATATTTTGAATTAGTTTTTATTGCTGCATTTTCTTTTTCCATTTTAATTTCAGTTCAAATTTTAGTAGTTTTGTTGTGTGCATTTGCGATTTTTTATTAGGTTATATATATATATATATATATATATATATATATATATATATATATATATACAGTATGGCTGGGTTTCAGTAGCGAGTGCCAAATGTTCAGAGATTGGTTTGTCATTGGTGAACTGAGCGCGGTGGATTCCAGAGCTGAAACTGCCCACCTGACTGAGCCAGTACTTCCTGTAGATCACACACAGACAGACAAAACACAGTAAACAATATGAAATATAATGCCAAGACGCTTTTTTTCTTACAAATTTTGCACATTTACAATGTAAGACAGGGAAACAGTGTTGTTTTAGTACCATTGAGATATTGTCGTTTTTGTTTAATATTTTGAATTAGTTTTTATTGCTGCATTTTCTTTTTCCATTTTAATTTCAGTTCAAATTTTAGTAGTTTTGTTGTGTGCATTTGCGATTTTTTATTAGGTTATATATATATATATATATATATATATATATATATATATATATATATATACAGTATATACATAAGTACATCAACTTAAATTAAATGAAAATGAGAAATGTTGCCTTGGAAACTATATTATTTTATAATACTATGTATATTACAATATACTGTATATATATATATATATTGGTGAAATCACGGTCACCATATATATATATATATATATATATACTCACACAAATTTTTTTTATTAGTTTTCGTTTTAGCGTACCAACTTCATTATGAATACTTTATGAAAAACTTTTTAAAAACATTATAAAAAACTTAAAATAAAAATGAATTCATTAATTAAAAAAAACAAGATTGAAATGGAATTGACTCACTTTAACAAAATTATGCAAATCAGGACAGTATTAAACAGTAAAAATGTGTCTATTTATTGTTTTCTGTCTTTCTACTTTTAGTTTTTTTTTGTATTTGAAACTTTTTCACAAATGAAGGTTTACATTTCTTCCATTTACATGTGTGATTATGATATTCACCAACCAAAATTATGTTAACAAGGTCAGAAACATGGACGTTTAAATTAGTCTTAAAAAAACATGACATCTTCTAAAACTAAAGGATGTTTTTTCTTTCACCAGAAGCCAGTTAAAAACATCCATCCAAAATGTAGAGGTGAAAAGGTGTTCAAGAGTTTCAGGAAAGGAAGAACGCAAGCATTTAAAAATTTTTATTAAAAAATGTAAGATACTTTTATGATGCTTTTACATCAATTTTGGATCTCCATTCACTTTCAATATAAAAAACTTCTCTGTCTTCCATAAAAGAAAGAACAGCATAAGAAATGCTAAAGAAACTCCATCAGGAGGACAAAAAAACTCAATTTTCTTTCTCTTTCTCAAAAACAAGGGCACGGCACACAAACACACACACACACACACTCTGACTGAAGCCGGACAGACATGCAGGATCTCTCATGCAGTTTTCCTCAGAGGCTGTAAATGCATTATTCTCCCAGTGGGCCGCAGCAGGGGCTGATCTCATATTGGATAAGAGAGAGCGCGCTCAGACCATCTGCATGACTGCCCAATATTCAGCTCATAATGGGCCTGCCAGGAAGAGGAGGAGCCCGTGTCAAAGAGAACAGCCACTACAGCAACAGCGCAGGAACGGCCTGTGATAAAGAAACCGGCACAGACTGTGTTTTGAGCGCTGGGAATGATGGATTACAGACAGATCCAGGTTACTCCGGGGTTATCAGCCGTTACGGCCAAATCAAGAGCTTTGTTTTGGACGTGAAAGCCTCGAGTTTCGTCAGGGTGCGGCTCACTCAATACTGAGGAAATCCAACCCTGACAGAAGAAAAGACACTTCTCATGAACAGGCATCCCGTTACCGTTTTAAAATCACAAATCCCACTTTGATTAGTTTAGAGAGAGAACTACACGGCAGAGAAACTACACTGAAAAATGCCTCTGAAACTATTTTCAGTCACAAATTACTAGTAAAAATGGCTTTAAAAAAATACTTTACTCAGAAATTACTAGTAAAAATGGCTTTGAAACTATTTTCAGTCACAAATTGCCATTAAAAGGGCTTTAAAACTATTTTAATTTAGAAATTGCAAGTAAAAATGGCTTTGAAAAAATATTTCACTCATAAATTGCTAGTAAAAATGGCTTTGAAAAAATATTTCACTCATAAATTGCAAGTAAAAATGGCTTTGAAAAAATATTTCACTCATAAATTGCTAGTAAAAATGGCTTTGAAAAAATATTTTACTCATAAAATGCTAGTAAAAATGGCTTTGGACAATTTTCACTCATAAATTGCTAGTATAAATGGCTTTGAAAAAATATTTCACTCATAAATTGCTTGTAAAAATGGCTTTGGAACAATTTTCAGTCACACATTGCTATTAAAAGGGCTTTAAAACTATTTTAATTTAGAAATTGCTAGAAAAAACGGCTTTGAAAAAATATTTGACTCATAAATTGCTTGTAAAAATGGCTTTGAAACTATTTTCAGTCACACATTGCTAGTAAAAATGGCTTTGAAAAAATATTTCACTAATAAATTGCTAGTAAAAATGGCTTTAAAAAAAAACACTTTACTCATAAATTACTAGTAAAAAAATGGCTTTGAAACTATTTTCAGTCACAAATTGCTAGTACAAATGGCTTTGAAACTATTTTCAGTCACAAATTGCTAGTAAAAAAATGTTTTTGAAACTATTTTCAGTCACAAATTGCTAATAAAAGGGCTTTAAAACTTTTTTAATTTAGAAATGACTAGTAAAAATGGCTTTGAAATAATATTTTACCCATAAATTGCTAGTAAAAATGGCTTTGAAACTATTTTCAGTCACAAATTGCTAGTACAAATGGCTTTGAAACTATTTTCAGTCACAAATTGCTAGTACAAATGGCTTTGAAACTATTTTCAGTCACAAATTGCTAGTAAAAAAGGCTTTGAAACTATTTTCAGTCACAAATTGCTATTAAAAAAGCTTTAAAACTATTTTAATTTAGAAATTACTAGTAAAAATGGCTTTTTTAAAAGAAAAACACTTTACTCATAAATTGCTAGTAAAAATGGCTTT
>NW_015505628.1:111281-115656 GCF_001515645.1 Sinocyclocheilus grahami
AAAAATGGCTTTGAAACTATTTTCAGTCACAAATTGCTAGTAAAAAAATGTTTTTGAAACTATTTTCAGTCACAAATTGCTAGTAAAAAAATGTTTTTGAAACTATTTTCAGTCACAAATTGCTAGTAAAAAAATGTTTTTGAAACTATTTTCAGTCACAAATTGCTAGTAAAAAAATGTTTTTGAAACTATTTTCAGTCACAAATTGCTAGTAAAAAAATGTTTTTGAAACTATTTTCAGTCACAAATTGCTAGTAAAAAAATGTTTTTGAAACTATTTTCAGTCACAAATTGCTAGTAAAAAAATGTTTTTGAAACTATTTTCAGTCACAAATTGCTAGTAAAAAAATGTTTTTGAAACTATTTTCAGTCACAAATTGCTATTAAAAAAGCTTTAAAACTATTTTAATTTAGAAATTACTAGTAAAAATGGCTTTTTTAAAAGAAAAACACTTTACTCATAAATTGCTAGTAAAAATGGCTTTTTTAAAAGAAAAACACTTTACTCATAAATTGCTAGTAAAAATGGCTTTTTTAAAAGAAAAACACTTTACTCATAAATTGCTAGTAAAAATGGCTTTTTTAAAAGAAAAACACTTTACTCATAAATTGCTAGTAAAAATGGCTTTTTTAAAAGAAAAACACTTTACTCATAAATTGCTAGTAAAAATGGCTTTGAAACTATTTTCAGTCACACATTGCTAGTAAAAATGGCTTTGAAAAAATATTTCACTAATAAATTGCTAGTAAAAATGGCTTTAAAAAAAAACACTTTACTCATAAATTACTAGTAAAAAAATGGCTTTGAAACTATTTTCAGTCACAAATTGCTAGTACAAATGGCTTTGAAACTATTTTCAGTCACAAATTGCTAGTAAAAAAATGTTTTTGAAACTATTTTCAGTCACAAATTGCTAATAAAAGGGCTTTAAAACTTTTTTAATTTAGAAATGACTAGTAAAAATGGCTTTGAAATAATATTTTACCCATAAATTGCTAGTAAAAATGGCTTTGAAACTATTTTCAGTCACAAATTGCTATTAAAAAAGCTTTAAAACTATTTTAATTTAGAAATTACTAGTAAAAATGGCTTTGAAACTATTTTCAGTCACAAATTGCTATTAAAAAAGCTTTAAAACTATTTTAATTTAGAAATTACTAGTAAAAATGGCTTTTTTAAAAGAAAAACACTTTACTCATAAATTGCTAGTAAAAATGGCTTTTTTTTTAAAGAAAAACACTTTACTCATAAATTGCTAGTAAAAATGGCTTTTTTAAAAGAAAAACACTTTACTCATAAATTGCTAGTAAAAATGGCTTTTTTTAAAAAGAAAAACACTTTACTCATAAATTGCTAGTAAAAATGGCTTTTTTTAAAAAGAAAAACCCTTTACTCATAAATTACTAGTAAAAAAATGTTTTTGAAACTATTTTCAGTCACACATTGCTATTAAAAGGGCTTTAAAACTATTTTAATTTAGAAATTGCTAGAAAAAACGGCTTTGAAAAAATATTTGACTCATAAATTGCTAGTAAAAATGGCTTTTTTAAAAGAAAAACACTTTACTCATAAATTGCTAGTAAAAATGGCTTTTTTTAAAAAGAAAAACACTTTACTCATAAATTACTAGTAAAAAAATGTTTTTGAAACTATTTTCAGTCACACATTGCTATTAAAAGGGCTTTAAAACTATTTTAATTTAGAAATGACTAGTAAAAATGGCTTTGAAATAATATTTTACTCATAAATTGCTAGTTGAAATGGCTTTGAAACTATTTTCATATAATTTAATTAATGTATAATATAATTATAATTTAAAAATATATTATGTAAGAATTATATAAGAATATGATTAATTTAATATATATTTATGTATAAAGATAAGCTTTTTTTTTGTACTGTTATAAATATTACAAAAGTTTTTATTTAATATTTAGAAAAGAATAATGAAAATCACACAAATCAGGAGTTTAAACTGCATTCAGGACCAAAGTTTTTTGTAAACCTCATATAAAATAACTTCATATAATATTAAAGTCCCAAAAATGATATGTTTTATTGGCATATTTATATTCATTAAGATTGTTTGGGAATTTTTATTGGTTTATGAGGGTCATTTATAATGACTAATATACTTAAATGGCCTCTTCTGTGTTTCATATAGGTGACACAGACTGCATTAAACACAAATGACAATAAACTTTCCATTATTCTCACGCTCTGAAGGACTTATCCGCTCTTCCTAAACACTCTCACTCTCTCTGAAATAACACCGCACAGCTGTGTTCGCAATGTATAAACACTTGAGTCTTTGTAGTGTTCATTGTGTTGTGAAGGAAAGGAGTTTCCCATCTGCTCTGGTGAGGAAGTCAGATAACATTGACACGCTGTGATTGGATGGAACTTCCTCATACGGATCGCCATTTATATCAACCTCCACCGGACGCTCTCACTCGCTCTAGTACAGCACCAGGAACACCAAGATAGTTTGATATCAAAACACCAGCAACTATTCACAACCTGTGACTGCCATTGTGTTAGAATATCAATTAATAAAAAAAACATTATATTATATTATATTATTATATTATAACAAACTGTAACTGCCATTGTGTTAGAATATCAATGAATAAAAAATACATTATATTATATTATATTATTATATTATATTATAACAAACTGTAACTGCCATTGTGTTAGAATATCAATGAATAAAAAATAAATTATATTATATTATACAACCTGTAAAGTATCACTGGATCACATATTACAATTGTATATAATCAATAGAAAAGAAAACTAATTAATAAAAATAATAATATTACACACTCAAAATATTTTTCATATTTGATAATTAATATTATTAATTAAAATATATTTTTTTAAATGTGCACTTTTGATATTATATTATATTATGAACCTGTGAACTATCACTGGATCAATTATTACAATTATTGTATATAATCAATAAAATATTAAAACAAATGAACAAGAATAATAATATTACACACACTCAATAATATTTTTCTATATTTAATATTATTAATTTAATGGATAATAATTTGTAATTACTAAATCATTTAAAAATACTTAAATATTTACTTTTGAATTATATTATATTATATTATATTATATTATTGGGGTTTCCTTAAATGCCCACAATAAATGAAATTAACCCTAAATATGAGCAATAGTCACAGTGATGCAAGCAATCCACAATAATTATAAGAATGCTGTTGCAAAATGCTCTAAAATAAATGCATTATGCCAGATCAGATCAGAGACTGATGTAAAATGTCATGTCAACAGCAGATAGATGATCTGGATTGAGCTGAAATGCTCTCTGGCAGTATTTCTAGACTTCAGAGCTCACCCAGTCCTAATTCAAGCATGGGTGGAGCGTTTGGGAGGGTGGAGGCCGTCTGGGGACGATCCTCTGGGATCGACAGTCTCATCAACGTCACCCGCAACCTTAGAGATTCACCAAACCAAGCCCAATACTAACAAGCAACTGCAGAGAGCCAAACCAAACAATTACACTGCAAACAGACTGACAGATGTCAATGGAAAGGAATGAAAGAAAGGAAAAGAAGTAAAGGGGGCAGAGCCTGGAGACCTGCCACCCGCTGTTTAAATAGTTAATGAGCAAACACATTTCTGTTCACTCCCATCTCGTGTTCAGCAGCTTGAATGAGGAAGAGGAGGAAAAGCTCTTCGTCACTGTATCCAGGCAATGGCATGCACAGCTACATGAGTTTCTGGGCTGTAAGTAAATAGGACACGATTTCACCAGAGAATCACAGCTAAAAATGTCTTACAGGACACAGATAATAACCTTCACATGAAAAACGTCTCAGGTTACTTATGTAACCATGGTTCCCTGAGTAGGGAACGAGACACTGCGTCCTCTAGGGGTCGCTATGGGGGAACGCCTCGTCGTGACCCGTGTCTGAAGCATGCATTGAAAAAACACCAACTTGTTGGCCGGCGACAGCCATGACGTCACTACCAGTATGACTACTGTATAAATAGGCGCCGGGAGCACACGTCATTCTCTTCTTCGTCTGAAGCTTGCGTCCGCAGCATGGCAAGAAACCTAGAGGATGCAGTGTCTCGTTCCCTACTCAGGGAACCATGGTTACATAAGTATCCTGAGACGTTCCCCTTCATGGGAACTTCGAACAGCGTCCTCTAGGGGTCGCTATGGGGAACGGTATACCCATGCCGCCATGCTGAGGGGAGTGCAAGCCGGAACCATAGCGAGCACTAAGTACCAACTCTACCATATTGCTATGGGAGTTGCCCCTGGGACGTTTAGACGGCTGTCAGTGACGTTATTCCCTACGGCCAAAGGCCTAGGCTACATACCCCAAA
>NW_015505628.1:116530-142336 GCF_001515645.1 Sinocyclocheilus grahami
GCTCAATACTACCACAAGGACAGCCCATGGAGCGAGGACTCCAACTCCTCAGAGAGGATTAACGCACGAAAGAAACATCATACTCACAATAACCCTCAATGGTGAGGGGGGTGATGCCTCAAGGGGATATCCTGGTGATCGGGAAAAACCCCTCAGGGCGACCCGGATACGGTAGACCAGTCAGGGTAGCATGAAAGCGTAACCCCAGCCCGAACGTCCAGGAAATTCTTTTGCAGTGATGTGCCGGGGGCCTGATGAACACGAAGGCTCCCGCAGAAGCCTGTGTTATGGCCGCATGATCCAGGAAGTATGAAACCGAAACCTTACTTACCTTCTGGACATATCTCGACGAGTGAAATAACACTGCAAGTCGAGCACCCGGTTGCTGAACCCAGCAGCGGAGGTGCCCACCGAGGACCTACCCTAGAAAAAAGGACAGAAACACACAGGTCCCGGGAAACACTGCAAAGAATCTAGCAGAAGGGTTATACACACAACCACCAGTTCATTATTTATATATTTATACATACATATATTTAGACATGGATTGTACTCACCTACCATGGCTCCCGCGTCGGAGCTCTGTCCGGAGAAGCCTCTAGACCGGACCATCAGTAAGGTGGTTACTATGATTTAACCATAGAACCAACCAAAAACATCATAGGTCCAGAAGGAGACTGTTATGCAGGAAGCTTCCACCTAACCTTGGTCAGGTGGAGATATGGTGGTTACAGGGGAATTAGGAAGGGGAAGAAAAGGGTAGATGATACACCCCCTGAGGGAAAGAGTGGATACCTAAGTATTACTCTGATCCCGACGAAAGTGCTGACGCCTTGTCTGGTTCACATCCCTCAGGTCTTGCCTACCTCCCTTTGACCCACGATACTTCCTACCCCTACCCGCAGGCGGAGGAGGAGTGCGAGTCGCGACACTAGCCTTCTGTGCTCGTCTCTGATCCTCAAACCGAGACGGGCCAGGACCCCTGGGTTGTTCGGGCTCAGACCTGGACCTTCGTGGAATGAAGGTTTTGAAGTCCGCTGAGCACGCCTTTGCCTCCCTGAACTTTTCGACGACCGTCTCAACGGATGTACTAAAAAGTTCAGAGGGCGAAACTGGGGCATCGAGAAGAAAACCCCTTTCTTTCTTCCCGATGTCTGCCAGGTTTACCCACAGCTGCCTCTCCGTTACTACCATCGCCGCCATAGATCTGCCCATGGCAGAGGCAGCCTGCTTAGTAGCACGGAGAGCAAGATCCGTGGTGCGGCGCAACTCAGCCATCTCATCAGAAGAAAGGCCCTCGCCTTTATCCAGGTCTTTCAACAGATCAGCCTGGTATGCTTGGAGCACCGCCATCGTGTGCAGTGAAGCAACAGCCTGACCTGCTGCTGCGTATGCCTTGCCATTCATATTAGATGTAGCTTGAAGAGGCATGGATGGCAAGGAGGGAGTTTTGAGAGATGATGTCTCTCCCATAGAGAGATAGCTAGCTAGCGTCTCTTCTACAGGGGGCATTCTCTCATAGCCGTTTTCGCGCACCGCCTCGATATTCGCATAAATGGTATGCGCTGGACCCAGCAGAGCACTGGCCCCTGGATCAGATGATGTCAAAGAGAGAACCTCGTCCTCCAGCGGCTGTCTCTAGCCCGCCGCCGATGAGCGAGAGAAGGAAAGCCCCTCTCTAAACTCATCGGCCAGGTCCACCTGAGATCCCCACAAGCTCATTCTCATCCGTGCCTCAGCAGCAGTGGGTCCTGAACCGCGTGGAGCAGATGGCTGCCCCTCTTTACTTGAAAAGAGAGACAAACGAGAACGGAGCTTTTTCATTGGAAAAAACTCGCAATGCACGCAGATTGCCCCCTCGAGGACATCGCGTGCATGCTCTTCGCCCAAACAAACAACACATAGATTGTGTGTGTCATCTGGTGTCAAATAGCGATGACACGGATGCACACACTTTCTAAATGCTCTGCTAGTGCTCACCATAATAAATAGAGATAGCTCTTACTTTTTCTTTGGAAATGCACGCTTCAAACAGAACAGTCAATGAAGACGAAGAAGAGAATGACGTGTGCTCCCGGCGCCTATTTATACTGTAGTCGCACCGGTAGTGACGTCATGGCTGTCGCCGGCCAACAAGTTGGTGTTTTTTCAATGTATGCTTCAGACACGGGTCACGACGAGGCGTTTCCCCCCATAGCGACCCCTAGAGGACGCAGTTCAAAGTTCCCATGAAGGGGAACTGACCTGACAGAGGAACTAGTTGTCACATGCAGTGATTTTGTTGTTACTTTAAAAATGCAATAAAATAAAAATCAAGTACTTTCCAGTGTTTTTCTCATTGCACATTCTTTTTGAAATACAGCACATTACAAAAGTAAATTGTTTTAGGAATGTCTTTAGATCTTATAATGATCTAATAATCTATATAATTATGGAAAATCTTAATCAAAAGGTTAGTTTGTGGCAAGTTTCACATTTGCGCATATCAGGTTTTATATGTTGAAATTTAATTAATTTTAATTCATTTTAATATTAGTTAGTTTTCAATTAATTTAAATTTCTTTTAATATTAGTTAGTCTAATATTAGATTTAATTAAAAAAAATTATATTTCTTCCAGTTAGTAATTAACTTAAACTTATTTTAAGTTTAAGAGCATTTTAAGTAATGTTTTAAGTTTTTCATGTAATATTTTTTTTATATAATTATTTCTTAATAGATAATATAATATAATATAACATAATATAATATAATTCATTCATATTTGTATTCATATTTATTATGAATTAGTTTTATCAATACTGACTTTAATTTTTATATTTTTATATTTTCAGTTTTCATTTTAATTTTTTTAATTTTTTTTTTTTCTTATTTTACTATTTGGTTTTAATTTACTTTTATATCAGTTTTGAGTTTTAGTTCAGTTTTAGTTTTTATTTATTTCCAGTCATTCATTTTAGTCCTTCAGCTTCAGTTCTCATTTAATTTCATTTAATTGTATTTTTTAATTAAAATGAAAATAAAAATATAAGAGATCATATTAATAAAATAATTTAAAATATTTAAAATGTTAGTTTTAAGTAAAAAATATAAAATATGAATATTAGATTATTAATTTTTATATTGCCATTTGTTTTAAATTTATTTGTATTTCAGTTTTACTTTTCATTCGTTTCCAGTTAAACTTATTTCAGTTAGGTGCCAAGTTTTTGTAATATTTATATTTGATTCCAGCTTTCAATTAACAAAAACATTTTTACCGCTTTAGTTTTTCTTGCTGTGTTACCACAATATAATGTTATGCACAGTCTACATAACAAAGTAGTATGCAAACATTTGTATGTGTTATGCATACTAAAGATCTGCATACGGAAATACAGTATATAAGCTCTCACACAAATTAATGTCTGGTTCACATTTGAGACTGTGATGTCATACGGCCCTCGCCCCTGAGTGCCTCCCCGCCCGACTGACATCATCGCTCCTTGACCCGCCCCACCCACGGGACTGCAGACTGCCACATAGACAGCTCTGCTCGGCTGGAGCTCCTGCTGTTATATGATTACAGGCTATAGCACAATGCTCTCAAAGGGAAGTGTGAGTTTCCATGTTCATGCTCGCACTGTGACTGTGATCAGCCTTTCTAGACTGTTCCATGACACCAACACTGAAGCACTGACGCCATCAACTGGTGACAAGAGACGCTGCACATGTGACAGATTTAGTGGCTCAGAGTATGGAAATAAAGACCTTTAAATCGTTTAAGAAGCCATTAAAGGGGTCATAGGATGCTACATGCACTTTTACAAGTAGTTTGAACTGAAATGTGTGTTGGCAGTGTGTGTTCATAACCACCCTATAATGATAATAATCCACCCAGTGTCTTTTTTTGGTTAAATGTTTTCCCCTTTCTCAAATCAAGCCGATCTCAGATGTCTGTATGTGTGATGTCACACAGACAGGCCCCTCCCACGATAGTTTGATTGACAGCAGCGTTTCAGCACAGACTGGACTGGTGTTTTAGCTCCGCCCTGAGTGACTGTCATCAGTCCACCAGTGTTTCACCGCCGGAGCAGATGTAGACAAGAATGTCTCCTAAGCGATTGAGGTGTTCTGCTGTTGGATGTAATAATGAACATAGCAGTCGTCATTTACTCTCGACATCTGAGCCGCTGAAGACGCAGTGGATTACATTGTTTCTGAAGGGAATGCGCCCCCGATCTACATAAATGCGTCTATGTTCGCGCAAATCATTCATGATCCAGCCTCATCTACAGAAGAAGTGAGTGTAATGTTTTGTAATGAATCTTTGCAAATTGCCTTTCTTAATAATGTGCTAATTAGCAAGTTTCACGATGAATGCGTCTAAAGTAAACAGTCCCTCTGAGAGCGGCTCAGAAGAGAGGGGCGGGGTCAGCAGAGCTCATTAACATTTAAAGGAAAATGCTACAAAAATGGCTTGATCTGAAAAGAGCTGTTTTTGACTGGGTGAAAATAGGTGTTTTTACACTACCATTGAGAAATTTGAACCAAACTATGTTACAGACTTTTCATTAAGACCCTAAAGAATCATATCAACATGACCCCTTTAAACAAACACTCAACAACAGTTGCCTACTCACAGGTTTTGTCATGAAATCTTTATTTTCCCCAATTAATAGTAAATATTATAATTCATATTAGATTTTAAATTTTATATTTGCTATTTATTTCGTATTATTTTAGTATTAGTTTTAGTTCAGTTTTATTTTTTTCCAGGTAGTAATTTTAGTACTTCAGCTTAAACGTGTATCAGTTAGTTGCCAAAGCAACATTTCTCATTTTTAATTCGTTTTCATGTAATATTTATATTTAAATTCTTTTATTTTTTATTATGTTATGATTTCTAATATTTGTTATTTATTTTTATATTTATTATGTTAGCTTCTATTTATTTAGTTTATGTCAATGGAAAGGAATGAAAAATATTATTTTATTTTATTTTTCATTTATATTTATATTTTTTAAAATACAATTTAAAAGACGATTGTCTTTAATGGTTACATTTCTTCAACATTTTCGGGAAACATAACATTTTGAAAATTTGTTATGTGCTTATTTATTTTATTTTATATTTATTATTAATTAATATTTAAAATGTTCTGTTCATTTCATTTCAGCTTTAGTTCAGTTTAGTTCATTTCTAGATAGTAATTTTAGCACTTCAACTTAAATGTATGTTTCAGTTTTTCATCTAATACTTCTATCTTGTGTATTTTATTACATATTTATTTAATATGTTTATTAAACGCTATTTATTTATTTTTAGACTTTAGTTACATTTATATTATATAGTTTATTTAGATTTATATATATATACACATTTTAAATCTAACAGAATTTTTTAAACAGTTTTAGTTTTAATTATTCATGTATTTCAGTATTTCAGTATTTTTAGGTTTTACATGCAATAAATACTGTACACATTTGACATAATAGAGCACTATGCAAACATTTGAATATCCTAATAAAGACCTATAAATCATTTAAAAATGATTGCACACTCAAAAACAATTAAAAGACAGATGCACACTCCCATTTCTTTAACTTTTTCAGGATGTCCCTGCACCTCTCCCACCACAGTGCCCTGTCTAGTGTTCTTTACCCAGCCCGTCACGCCGAGTTTCTGCGCTTCTGCCTCTGTATTCTGCAGTAAAACAGATGAAAAATACGATTCAGAGAGATATATGTATGCATGACTTATCACTGATGAAACTAGGGGTTTGAGGTTACATTTACATGCATGCATTTAGAAAAACAACTTTCATTGCATTCAAAGGACACATTTGATCAGTTCATGCATTCTCTAGGAATCAAACCCGGCACATTTACAACGCTAGTGCAAACGTCTACTAAAGTGTACTCGAATATCAAACTGATTTCAGTGACTTAGGCTAAACTTACATCTAGAAGATCTAGTATTTGCTTGCAATTGCATAGGAATCACTCCTTTTACAGCAGACAGCTTAGAAAACCATAAAATATAATAATGCCATTACCATGGTATTTTTGCTAGTGTTAGTAGGTTCCACCCTCCTTTCTAAGTCATGGAAGCAAAACGCTCTGTAAAACAAACTTCATTTATATCATCCACAGATTTCTCACCATTCTGAAGCAAACACCTGAAAAAAGACAAACGTTTGTGAAATTGAGTTTTGTTTTGTTTTTTGGAATAAGTGCTGTAACTGTTTACACAAATGTAATTCGTCTGCTTGTATACAATAAACACATTGTAATGAAGAATAATTCACATATTATGTTAATACATATGAATGCACAATGGTGTAAAAGCTTTTTGGTGCTGTAATATAAATAATGGTTTTTATACTGTACAAACTGTATTTTCTACTGCCCTACACCTAAACCTACCCCTCACAGGAAACTTTCTGCATTTTTAGATTTTCAAAAAACTTCATTCTGTGTGATTTATAAGCTTTTGTACCCATGGGGACCACAATTTAGGTCCCCACCGTGACATGAGTCCCCATGAGTCTGTGTGTATTCAGGTTTAAGTCCCCACCAGAATAGAAAAACAGGTACAGGTACACACACACACACACACACACACACACACACACACACACACACTTAGCTGTCTTAATCAGTGCATATATTCTATTGATTTCATATAAAGCTAATTATAATAACAACAACAACAGACTACTCAAAATCTGACCTAAACCATTAAAGAAAATGTTTGGCATTTTTAGAATAAAAATATATATTTATATATACATTTGTTGTATGAAATAATCCCTTTTCCAACTGTAGACAGGCTTAGATGTTTTTAAAGTGAGGTTTAATCAGATGTAGTGAAATTTATCAGATGAATATGAAAAGTAAAAGATTAAAAAAAAGACTAAAACAGCCCTGAGAAGCTAACAAGCGCCCTCTGGAGGAGAAAACGAGAGTTTCCTAAACTGGATCTGCACTGCAATGCTTAAATTATGAAGATTACTGATAGATAAATGAGATTTGAATAATAGATTTAAAATGATGTAATAATTTTAATATGCAATTATACATAAATGCAATGATTATGAAAATTAACCTTATGAATAAAAATTAGTCCCACATACTTTTTGGATGTAAAAACATCCAATTATTTTGTCTCTTTCCAGAATGATTGAATTTTTAAAAAACTGAGCAGATCACAACACTAATCACACACAATGAGCTTCAGAAATGTGCCGATACACACAAAACACAGTTTTCTCTCACGTCCTGATGAGATTTTAATATTCCCTGCCACAGTTTTCCTCTGTAATCTAGTATGTTTATGATTGAAACACAATCCTGGCTGTCAGAGATTAGAGAGTTACAGTGTGTGTTCAAAAACATTTAGATTTGTGAATGCACAAACATTTTTATTAGAGATGTAATTTGCATACAAGGGTTTAGGTTTCTTTTAATGACAAATCCTGTCAAAAAAAAACAAATCACATTTGGATTTGACAGAGACCTTAGACCCGGCACACGACAGGTTAAATGTTTTTAACGTGTTTGAACATGTCTGATGATCACAGAAAGATGGGATTAGACTTTCTGTACCTTTAAAAATCTCAAAGGTCAACACTGATGCTGGAGAGTTTTTAGCATTAATGAATCTTTCGTTTACTGAACCACATTTCCTGAAATGCGTACTGGAGTAAAATCATCAAGTTAATCAAGTAAAATGTCAGAAGAAAACACAATAAATATAAGGAATTGTGGTCTTATTCATTTTTTTAGTAATTTTTTTTCTAATCTAATAGTACACGCTAAAAAAAGATGGTTCTTTACATGCAGTAATGGTATTATTTAGAACCATATAATTCTGAAGAACCCTTTTATGCTGAAATGGTTCTTTGTGTTAGAGTTTATGGTTCTTTGTTCCTGCCCTTTTGTTTTTCAAATCTGTAAAGCATCTCATTACTGATTTTCTGGAGTTCAGTGATCCAACTACACAGACTGTCAACAGGTAAATGATTTCATTCTTAAAATTGAAATACAAATTTAACTTTAAAAATGTAACTGGTTTCCAAACAAACATGTTCTTATCTCTTTTTTAGTTTTTGTTCACATATAACGTTAAGTGCGTGCAGCGCTGCTAAGCTGTGGAAACTTCTCTCCTCCACAAAGTAAGTAAAAGAGACAATGAATTTATAACTCATATTGTTAGATTTTTTAATTATTACTTGGGTTTATGTATAAGCATAGCCAGTAACAAAAAATATTAAAACTATCCCATGACTTTATATCACTTTTTTCTTTTAAGATTGTGAAGGGCTCACATACTGTCCATTTTTGCTTTTGGCCTTCATAAACATAATAATTTTTACACAAACACATGTACACACTGTAACTCTAAACTTAATTGTGTATTTCAGATGTATCACATCCAATCACACCAAAATGATGGACTTTAAGGCATCATATTGATTGGATTGTGATTGTTTCACTGAAACTTCACATCACATCTATTTTTTGTTCTTATTTTGTGTTTTACTTCTTTATGTATTTATTCATGTTCAATGTCAATTGTCATTCATTAATGTATTCAGCTAATAACTGTTGTTAAGAGCACTGACAATTTTGTATGTCAATAAAAACATACATAGTTCACACAACATGTTGCTGATGTTGTTGTTGTTGTTTTAATGTAAAACCCTAACCGAGGCTACACCCTAAGATGCCTCATTACTGATTTTCTAGAACTACACAGACTATCAACACACTCTCAGCAGGTAAATAATTTCTTTCTTAAAATGTCTATAAATTATAACTTTCAAATGCTAATTGGTTTTTCTATGTCTTTTCTCTTTTTAGTTTAAGAGAACATGTAAGTGTGACCAGCTCTATTCAGTTAAGGATACTACTCTCATCTTCTTCACTAAGTAAGGAACAAAGATATTGAATTTATGGTCCATTTTGTTTTTATTTTTTAGTACTAGGGTTTATGCATAAACATTATGGCAAGCCGTTTTGACTTTTATTCATTCTCAGGATATGAATTCTTGATATCAACAATTCAATTTTTACTAGTTAAAATGTTCATTCTTGATATCAGGAATTAGATTTCTACTAGTAACAAATGCTATTTTTGATATCAGCAACTACATTTCCACTAGTAACAATGTTAATTCTTGATATCAACAATTACTTTTCAACTAGTAAAAACTATAATTCTTGATATCTGTAATTGTATTTTCACTGGTTAAATGTCACCATAGGCTGCCATTCAAAATCAATTGTTGATATCAAGAATTAATTTCTTACTAGTTGAAATTCCAATTTCACATATCAGAAATACAATTCTTACTAGTAAAAACCTTTATTTTTGATATCAGTATTCACATCGTTACTAGTACGGATGTCTCTTCTTGATATCAACAATTTGATTGTCACTAGTGACAATGTTCATTTCTGATATCTGGAAATGTATTTCTGATATCAACAATTGGGAGGGTAATTTCTGATATCTAAAATGGCTTTCTTACTAGTAACAATCACATTCATGATATCAGAAATGAACATTGTCACTAGTGGAAATTTAGTTGCTGATATCAAAAATAGCAATTGTTACTAGTAGAAAGCTAATTCCTGATATCAAGAATGAACATTTTAACTAGTAAAAATTGAGTTGTTGATATCAAGAATTCATATCCTGAGAATGAATAAAAGTCAAAACGGCTTGCCATATAAACATACTGTACCCAGCTATCCCATGACTTTATATTACTTTTTCCTTTTAACATTGTGAAGTGCTCACATACTAGTTGTGGCCTTCATAAACAATTGTTTTCACATAAACAAATGAAAGGAGACACATATCTAAACTCAATTGTGCATTACAGATGGTGTCACATCCTACAACTTTGTCATCTGCAGAGAGAAACTGCCATTCAATCACAACAAAATACACATAATGATTAACTTAAAGGCATCATACACTCTTAAAAATAAAGGTGCTTCAAAAGGTTCTTCAAGCGATGCCATAGAAGAACCATTTTTGGTTCCACAAAGAAGCATTCAGTCAAAGGTTCTTTAAAGAAGCATCTCTTTCTTACCTTTTTATAATCTGAAGAACCTTCTTTCGCCACAACGAAGCTTTAGTGAAACAGAAAGGTTCTTCAGATGTTAAAGGTTCTTTATGGAACCATTTAGACTAAAAGGTTCTTCTATGGCATCGTGAAGCACCTTTATTTTTAAGAGTGTAGAGGAATGTGAAGATATTTCACTGGAGCTTGGTCTTCAATATATTATTTTATGTTATATTTTGTTTTACTTTAAGCATTTATTTATGTTCAATGTCCATTGTCATTCAATAATGTATTCTGCTGATAACTGTTGTTAGAACACTGTCATTTTTGCTACAATTTCACGTCATTAAAAAAATAAACATACCTAATTGACACGTTGTTGTTGCTGATTATGATGATGTTGTTGCTGTCGATTTGATGTAAAACCCTAATAGACACTTCAAGATATTATAAGACCAGGCAGATAGAGGGGTAAAAAACAATATTAATAAATAATATATACAAATAATACTAATATGAATTATATTAACATAAAAATATTAATGACAAACTATCATTAAAAAGGTTATTTATAACACCATTAAGGTGCTACATAGGATTTTCAAAGCATGGTTCTATATGGAACCCTATAAAAAAGGTTCTATTTAGCACTAAAAAGCCGAAGAACCCTTTGAACCATTTTTCTTAAGAGTGTAGAGCAATTAAAGATGGCTAATATTTCCTCTTATTTTCATTTCAAGTTTTAGAATTTTAAATTTTACAAATGTCAGCCTCAACGGTCAACACTGATGCTTCGGGAGTTTTTTTTTTTAGCATTAAATCAGAATGTTTTATTTATACTAAATCTAAAAATAAAGTAAAATGTCAGTAAAAAGCAATCAAATAAATATAAAGATAAATAAATGTATCTGTGGTCACGCTAAAGATGTTTAGTGTAATTATTTCTAATTTACTAATCTAATTAGAGCAATAAAGAGCTCTGATATTTCCTCTTCTTTTCATTTAAACAAGAAAATAAATAAAAAGTTTTAGTATTTGTTTTTAAACTGAATCTAAAAACAAATGTCAGAAAAAGCTATGCAATAAATATAAGGATGAATATTGTATTATGTCTAGTCTTATTACAGCTATATGGTATTTCCACTACTTCTCACTTAAACCAGGAAATGAATAAAAATGCTCTGATTTTGCGTTTTAAAAATGTCAAACTAAATTCTAAATGATGACTTTCAGTTTCTACATTATATGTATAGGTGACATCGATTATCTGACTCCTTTGTCATGTACTACAATGTCAACAAAAAATGCTGAAATAACAATGCAAAAATAAAATAAATCATAAGATGTTTGATGGTCTGGTGTTAAAGGGGAACCTTGTACTTTAGCTCAGAAACACTGAAGAACATTAATAACTTTTTCAGTCTCCAAAGATGCATAAAGCAATCCAAAACCAGATCAAACAGTTCTTGATGAGACGAGGGTCTTTTGCTAATCATAAAGAACCATCTTGATCTGTAAGCTACAGCCAAAACAAGCACAAAACAGGCACGTTTAGAGACTCCACAACAGTGTGCTCATCTTTGGATTGTCAATATCACAGCTGTGCCGACTGATTGAGGAGTAACTGTACACACACACATCATTTGTTGATTTGTTCTGAGCCAGTAATGCCCAACAGAGAAAACCCATAATCCTAGAGCTCAGACTTACAACAGTACGGCACATCAACACACACACACACACACACACACACACACACACACAGACAGACACAGACACACACACACACACACACACACTTTTGTTTGTTTTTGTGAATTGTGGGGACATTCCATAGGCGTAATGGTTTTTATACTGTACAAACTGTATATTCTATTGCCCTACACCAACCCTACCCCTAAACCTACCCCTCACAGGAAACTTTCTGCATTTTTACTTTCTCAAAAAAAACTCACTCTGTGTGATTTATAAGTGTTTTGAAAAATGGGTACATGGAGTAATGTCCTCATAAGTCACCTTCTCCTTGTAATACCTATGTCATACCCATGTCATTATACAAATTTGTGTCCTCATGTGTCACAAAAAAGCACGCACACACTCTCTCTCTCTCTCTCTCACGCACACACACACACACTTAGCTGTCTAAATCAGTGCATATATTCTATTGCTTTCATATAAAGCTAATTATAATAACAACAACAACAGACTAATCCAAATCTGACCTACACCATTAAAGAAAATGTTTTGCATTTTTAGAATAAAAAAAAAATATATAAATTTGTTGTATGAATGAATCCTTTTTCCAACTGTAGACAAGCTTGGATGTTTTTAAAGTGAGGTTTAATCAGATGTAGTGAAATTCTACGGACAATTTTGTCCTTAAATCACAGATAAAAAGAAGAAAAAAAAAACGTTCTCGTTCATAACGGCTAATTGCACTTGTGTGAATAAATAAACTGTGATGATTCTGATGATATGAATGGATTTATATCATTGTTTGTGACTGTTTCTTGTGTTGACTCTCTAATTGTTCTGGTCGAATCTCTCTGTGAATTAAAAGGCTTTATGAAATCCGCTGCTAAAGTGCCCCGCAGGTTTTGTTGAGGGGTGCTGAGCATCAAACTCCATCAGGACAGTCTGATTTGGCAATGTTTTGCTCTTACATAAGATACAGCTGTACCAAAAACAGTATTTAGACACTTAACTCACACTAAAATGTCATTGTGTTAGATAACGAAATATCAAAGCAAAGCATTCATGATATCATGAAAATATAATGTTTAAAAGAACAACAAAAACAGTTCTATATGACTGTAGTATACGACTTAGTCCAAGGTGTAAACATGGTGATGATATAGTAATATTCGCTCCGCTTGAGAGAAAAAAAAACACTATATGAAAAATTTAAGAAAGAACTCCATAAACTACATTTTTGTGTGTCCATTATTTTTCTTATTTATGGAGTTGTGATGCCTTTGAATTGATCTATTTCATTGAATTTAACATGAATGACAGATCCTTCGGTACAAGGTTTTACAATATTTTTGATGGTATGGTTATTTAAGACAGTTGTATTTTCAATCATTTTAAACTGCATTTTGCTCATTCTTTCATATTTATCAGCTATGCATGGGCTTATATTAATTGAAAGGCTACATGGAATATTTGTAATTTGTCACACAACAGGACCATTTGAAATGAACTATACTGATCAGTTTAGTTGTGAGTGATGATATTTCTGGTCTCATTCAAACCAGAACATAGATGTAAAGTTATAAGATTTGACTTTTCAGATACAATTTTTTCCCCAAGTGTTAAAAGAGGCATTTGTTAAATTTGAAACTTGGCCGGTAGATTTGTAAGAAACGTAAAAAAATGCTACAATTATTTTTACTCTTGCAAACTAGTCTCAAACACAGTTTATCTGTGTTCTTTTGGTCATATGGTGAAACACAAACCAGCTGCATTTGCCTGGTTCTCAACAGCAACTGTAAACAGCCAGAGAGAGAGATGAAATAAGTGAAAATATAGATAGAATTATATTGATAGAATCACAGTTCTGATCTTGATCAAATGATTCACGATCCACACTCCAAACATTTCAGAAAAGGACTTCAAATCATTTGATTGGAGCGTGCATCTTTTTTTCTGGTTTATTTTTTTAATAAACAGTACAAACATCAAACCATTACAACAGCATAGCTGGAAAACAAAACAATGAAAAATAAATAAATAAAATAATACACAAATAAAAATCCCTTAATTAAATTGTTTTATTCTAGTAAAAGTGTAATAACCATGTTTTTTAAGCACAGATTTACTACAAATGGTTCAACTGTGGCTAGTGTAATAAAACCATGAAGCATGTAACAAGACCATGTTTAATCTGTGGTTATGGACTATAACCATGTTCTTTTTTTTTTTTTTTTACATTGAGAGGACACATAAATATGCGTTAGGATGTATAGAACTTTGAATAGTTTCCATGTAGCCTAATTGTCTAGATAATCTTTGAGTAGCCTATAAAAAAGGTTCAGAGACAGATTTTTGTCTATGCATGTGAAATTTAGCTAGCAGGAAACACAAATTAATGAAGCTATAATTTCCTATATTCTCTTTTGAGTAGTCGAACAATCCAAAGAAAACATCTTTAAAACAGAGCGAAAATCAAACACGCGCCCTTGTAAATGATCATATCTGCTGATTCATAAAGTGCTTTGTGTTTCTGATTAATTTGGTGAAACAGTAATCTATAATTAAATACAGTTTAAACAGTTACTTTTAGTGATGGGAGAAACAACTGATTTGCAAAATGATTCACGGTGTAGCTAAATTCAACGAAAAATCAGCCCAAATATAAATAAAACACGCTTTTTAGAAACCAGTCGTAAATGTTTTCTTGAAAATGCCTTCTACAAATCATAAAATACCATTAAACTTGCAGTGTGTATAATATGTTTCAATATTTTAGAGCTGGGTTTACAGAAGGTTTCATGCCAATAACAATCAATCAACTACTACTCTTTGTTTTTTATTATACAAGTGTGCCATTAAAATGTCTACATTATAAAAACGGATCCGAGTTCAGTGCGAATTCAAATTCAATTTAGAAGCCTTTTGAAACATTTATGACGCCACAAAGCGTCCTTTATTGAAATCACGTGACTTTGGCAATTTTTGGAATGTTTTTTTCACAAAGCTTTCGAATCTTCCAAAGCGCTCATTTGTTATGCATATGTTATGGCAGATGGCATCATATATCTGTGACAACATGCCCCGCTTTGTGTGTTAAATGAAATGTTCAATAGTTTTTAACCACATCTTCATCACTGGAAACGCAATCTACAAATCATCTAATACCATTGACATGTAGTGCCTAATGTAGCCAGCCTATGTTTTGTTACTATTTTTGGGATTTGATTTGTGCGAACAGCTGATCTTCTTTTTTTATTACATTTTCATTTATTACATTAACGCCTCTAAATTATAAATCTGACGCGATCAGTGCGAACAACGCACACTTCGAGACGTTACGTCGCTTCGTTTACTGATATCACAGGGTTTGAGGAATAATTGATTCCGAACAAAAGACTCACAAAGGTTTACTGCTTCTGCTTCTCACCTAGCAGGTTCAGTCTGGTGTTTATAAGCAGGAAGCTTAAGAAAAAAAGCGATACACGTGTCAGTTTAAACGCAAGGTCAGTCTCAGGACAGTCTTCATCATGAAGCTCTTGTTGTTGGATGCTGGTTCACCACAGTAAGAAATCCAGGACAGGCCCATAGAGACCCTTCCTTCACCCTGAAGACCCCATCATCACCTTGCTTTTAGTGTAGTATGACCTTTTATTGAACCTTGCACGTCAATTTCATGTGCTCTTGTGTGTGTGTGTTGTACAGGTTTGGTATTAAATGTTTTGGCAAACAGTTTCAAAAGAAGCCTTGAGGCCATGCTACAAGCCACGCAGCGCTTGTATGGACGTAAACAAACATGTACATACAGTGTGTGTGTGTGTGTGTGTGTGTGTTTGGGGGGTTCTTCATGTAAGTAAACAATGCCGGTCTTAACTCTCTGAAACGATTAATGGTCACTGCAAATTACTCATTTTGGCACGACTGACCTACTTGTGTGTATGACCTCAAATGATAATGAATATTTAAAATGATTTTGTAAAGTCCATTTGCATTGCAGTACTTGAAAAAAAGATACGTTTTTACATTTTTTATTTTTTGTCATACTTCTTCAAAACATGCTCCTGCTTGATTGTTAAAAATAATACAAACACACACACACACAGGTTTGTTTTTATGGTTTGTGGGGACTCTCCATAGGCGTAATGGTTGTTATACTGTACAGACCGTATATTCTATTGTCCTACACCAACCCTACCCCTAAACCTACCCCTCACAGGAAACTTTCTGCATTTTTAGATTTTCAAAAAAACTCATTCTGAATTATTTATAAGCCTTTTGAATTACGGGGACACTGAAAATGTCCTCATAAAGCACCTTCTCGTTGTAATACCTATGTCATACCCATGTTATTATACAAATTTGTGTCCTCATAAACCACATAAACATGCACACACACACACACACACACACACACACACACATGTATGTATAGCCATGTATGTAACTCATCATATAATTATTTAACCTACAGGATGGATTCGATTAAAAAGCGCTTGAAAAACAGACCAATTTATAAGCGCCTGGAGAATGAAAACAAGCTCGTATAGCAACGATTGTGTTTTCTTACTCGTAACATTTCTTTATTTTTCTTAGCATTTTCTGTGTTTATGGGAAAGGAAAGGCTTTGATAAATAAAAAGCATGAAAAATTAAATCTTGAACGGTTGTAAACAGCTCGACAACTAGCTGGAAATCATTTAGCCTCTTAGTGATGCTTTAATTATGTTGAAAATATCAGAAATCAAAATAAACTATAATTTGATAAAACAATATTACTGAAACATCCCGTCGTTTTTATAATAATAATTCATTATAAATAACAAGACAATAAATGTACGTGAATATACGTGAGCTGTTTATAACTCGATAAAGCTTGATTATTAAGAAGTCAGTTGAAAAGTGGGCAGTAGCTACTTATAGCTATAAAACCACAACATGAGTTATTGTTTGGGCTGCAAAACAGTTTTCATAAATTCAACAAATATATATTTTTCATTCATTATAAAATTACTGCGGTAATGGGAGAACACTATCGTCGGACGCAGTGAAAATATGCAATATTTAGAAAATAAAAATGTATGTGCACATATAAAAAAGCATGAATTATTATAACATGAATTGTTGATGTTGAATAAAAATACATTTAAAATGGTATTCTTTTGCTTTGCATATTTTAGCCATTTCACAATATCTTAAAAACGGATTCATTATTTATTTTTTCCTTTTGTTTTATGCGCATTCGATGTTTCTTTAATAATATAAAATAAAGTGTTGTATTGGTGTGGACATCCCTAACATACACAGTTTATGCGTTAAATCAAATCATTTCTCAGTCGGCAACGCTGCAACAGCAACAGATGCAAACAGCCTTCAAACAAGAAAACGACAATAAAAGATTGTTTCTTGGTTCCGAAATCATACATTTATTTAACAAAGATATTTATGATATTTAACAAAGATATTCATTTATTTTCAAATAATAAAGTGTGAATTGGGGGGGGGGGGGGGGGGGGGGGGGACATTTATTTCAGAATGCAAAATGCGTAATTTAAAAATAAAAAAGCTATTTTAGATTAAACGCATAATTAAGATTATTCTGATGCAACTTGAGCAAAATTTCATACTAACTGATCGATAAAAAAATACAAGGAAACAACAGTGCGACTAGACTGTTATGATGTTCCCCGGTCACTTCCCACCGCGCAAACATGCTGTTTGAGATGACTGAACGCAGCGCACTGGAATTACACTGCTTTATATATTTCAATGACTAAAAACGACATAAATTAGACCTTCAAAGTGTCAACATAACTTCTGCACTCAGTGGAACTCAGTGGATTTGTGACCCGCGCTGACACTAGAGGCGCCCTTGGCTCAGCCTGTGCGCTTTTACGCACAGCATTATTATTCATTATTATTCTTGGAAAGCCTACTAATCAATAGATCCGCACTGGTTGTAATATACAACACTGTATCGGATCAGGCAGGGTATTATGCACGCTTTAGGGCCCTGTTATTTAACACAACTAATCCGAATCCCCTCGAAGTATTATTAAGACACTTTGAGAGTGCCACTTTGATTCAACATCACGAATGCTTTAGTTCTGGATCATTTAAACTTTATTTCAGTGCGTTTCAGGTAATGTGTGCACAATTATTAGTCCCTCCTATTCAGGCTGCGTGATCGGTGACGCACAGGAGACTCTCCAGACTCCAGCGCGCACGGGGTTCTCCGCGCATTATGATGGAGTGAGCCGAGACTGTACTGTCCAGCTTCCAACAAGAGAAGAGCTCCTCCTCCCTCCCCTGAGATGAGGTAGTTGGTAAGACCGAGCGCTGGTTAATCACCAATTTCTCGCATCGCGTCGCGTCCTCCGTCTCGAAAGTCCTGTCATGTATGCAGCGTCCCCACCGTTGCGCGCCTGACCTCCTGGGTTTTCAACCACGACTTTTGTGTGTCCATCGCCCGGTATGGAAGATCAGAGTGAGCCGACCATGGTGCAGAAGTCGACATCGTTCAGCATCAAGAGCCTGTTACTCCCATCGAAGTTTGACAATGAGGGCGCGGTGCGCAGCGGCAGCCCGGCAGCACCGGACTTGGACAAACCCCTGGAAGCGTCCGAGATGGACTCCGCGCAGCGAGACGCGGAGGAACAGCCGTCTAAAAAGGGAAAGAAATTCGACAAGCCTCCGTTCAGCTACAACGCGCTCATCATGATGGCCATCAGACAGAGTCCTGAGAAGCGGCTCACGCTCAACGGCATCTACGAGTTCATCATGAAGAACTTTCCGTATTACCGGGAGCACAAGCAGGGCTGGCAGAACTCCATCCGGCACAATCTGAGCCTCAATAAATGTTTCGTGAAGGTCCCGCGGCATTATGACGATCCTGGGAAAGGGAACTACTGGATGTTGGATCCCTCCAGCGATGATGTGTTTATCGGCGGAACTACCGGGAAGCTCCGCCGGCGCTCGGCGACCTCGCGGGGCAAGCTGGTGATGAAAAGGGGCCTCCGCTTCACGCCCCTCGGTCTCGGACTTGGCGAACGCCCGAGCAACCCGCTTTATTGGCAGCTGTCTCCGTTTTTACCCATGCACCATTCGCACTATAACGGCTCCACGCACGGATTTCTAAACCAGGGACACGCGTACGGATCGTTACTCTCCGGCGTGGAGCCGCTCGGGAACGGGGACATGTCTCGCCACATTCTGGGAGCCTCTAGCGGGAGTATCAACGGGTACGGTGTGTCTCCGCCGTCCGCCGCCGGATTACTTTCAGGTCACAATGGATACTTCGTACCGGGTGCGCAGCAGCCGCAGCCGCTCCCGAGTGCTCCGGGATACGGCATCTCCAGCTCTCCGTCCCCGCTGCTGTCGGATTCCCTAAGAACTAGCTTACCGTCCTTCACAGCACCACTTTCTAGCGGACTTCTGTCTCAACACAAACGCGTCGCGCCCAATTCGTTCCTAAGCTGAGCGTTGCGCGTCCTCTCCAATGGGAACATCCACACTTTCCTAGAAAACCTCGAAATGTGCAAGCTGTCCTTTTGTGTGAGGACTGTGCGTCTGGAATTATTATTTTTTTGTTTGTTTGTTTTTGTCTATTTAAGTTTATTTTGTAGAAGTAGTGTGATGTTATGCCAAAGGCAATAACAGTGCGTGTTTGTTTTTCTTTCTTTTTTTTCCAAAAAAAAGTGTTATTTATAGTACTTCTTTGTGAATGATGGTTTTGTATTTATTCGAAATGTTTTTTATCCCTTGTTACTGTGGGATACCGTTATTATTAGATGTTTAGCACATATTATTCGTTTAGTATGACTAATTCCTTTTTTATTTATGTCTCAAACTGTGAATGCGCCTTAATATCTTAAATCAGGGTTGAGCGTTCGGACCGTCTCAGGTGTGCGTTCTGACAATGAAACATTATTATTATTGTTATTAGCTGTGTAAACCTGAAATATGGTAACATATACATCTATATGCAATGTTTTATGAATTTGCCTATCGGTTAATGTGGGCCCGTGTTCAGAGAGGTCATGTAATGACTTACTAGTAAAGCTAAGCTACTGAATTAAAGCACTGGTTTAAATGAACTCTGTGTGGGATCAGTTTATATATGTACATACTGTCACGTAAAATGCTGTTTTGTGACGACACAAGGGTTTTGTTTACACACATAACAGTATTTTAACAGTATTTTATTTACAGTTTTTACGCGTGGAGGTGATTCAGCACCAAAGACAGATCATTAATGCTTTGTTTGAAATATAAAATCCGTGCACATTCATTTGCTATTATGACATTCTAAAGCCATTATTTCAACTCTCTGTGCAAATCAGAAATGTGATTTCTAGAGCGGTTTAGTTCCCTTTTAACCAACATGTGATTTATAGTTCTACACCTTTAGTTGTCATAGTCTTTTAACGTGCAGATTTGTACTAGTTTTTTTTCTTGTATATATGCCTGAACTTCCGTTCAGAACAAAGAAATAAAGTATTGGAATATTTATGTATGAATGCAAACGCGTCCTTTCTAGTCATGCAACACAAATCCGCTTTTTGTGTGAACAAAGACTCACCAGCTCGAGGGATTCAGCTTCACGCACGCAGATTAATCTCAATGCATTCACCTGCATGCTATGCATTTAAGTTATGCATGCTAGAAATGTTAAATATAGCCTACTGCTGGAATATTTTCGTCGTACAACACATAATTTTCATTATTGCGTCACTGATATAGGCCTAGTTCATGCACACACACACACACACACACACACACACACAGGTTTGTTTTTATGGTTTATGGGGCCTCTCCATAGGCGTAATGGTTGTTATACTGTACAGACCGTATATTCTATTGCCCTACACCAACCCTACCCCTAAACCTACCCCTCACAGGAGACTTTCTGCATTTTTAGATTTTCAAAAAACTCATTCTGAATTATTTATAAGCCTTTTGAAAAGTGGGGACACTGAAAATGTCCTCATAAATCACCTTCTCCTTGTAATACATATATATATATATATATTCACCAATTATAATATGCGTAAAGTCTATACAGCGCCATCGAGTCAATCCAGACAAAAAAACTATAATAACGAAACCACAATATTCACTTCACGAACTAATGCATTGTTTTCACGTGCACAAATGAATAATAATTATAGTAATACAGTTAAGAAATAACTGAGCCTTTACGCAAACATTCAGCGAAATCGGTTCACGAGTCATTCTGACCCATTTCCAATAGAAATAATGCTAAACTTACTGTCCAGATGTTCCTGAAACTTCAGCTCCACGTGTCCCGGATCAAGCAGAAGTGAAACACTCAGTGAGGCACAGACAATATGAAGTCCAAAAAACTCCAGACGCCTTCAGAGGAGCAGGAGCGACATTAATGTGCTCGGACAGACGTTCAGAGGGAGGGACGCACGGACAAAGATGCGCAATTCACAGCTCTGTTACTTTATAAAACAATTCCTGCACTTTATTTACTGTAGAGACTGGAATATTACATAATACGTGACCAAAAATAAAGCCACTGCTAGTTCTAAAAACAGTCTGTTATTAAAAACAAGTTTTGGCGTGTCAAAATAATTGATTTGAATTAAGAGGTAATAGGTTCGTATACGTATTTTGCCATCCACTAACACTTCTTTATATACGATGATGCTGTGTAAATTAGTGTGTAGCCTACAGTAAAATAATAATAATGAATAATTTATTTAATAAAAATTTTACAAAACTTGATTCGGAGCCAAATGAGACTTTGATCGCCTATACAACAATCATTTTAATGACTTCTAACCTATATTTAAGATCTAGAGCTAAATTAGGCTTTGCCAATGAATTTGTCTGTCTTTTTACTAAGTTTCACTGTTTAAATTACATCAAGGCCATTCATCCATTCATTAATTTATTTTACATTAACCTGAAGCATTAAGAAGCTTATAGCCTATAACAGCAGACCAAAGGAAGAAACATGTTAACTCATCAATTTTAAAATAAATAAAACATCGAATTATTAACAGTTTTACGTATCTTCTGATTTATATAAAAAAATGAGGCTTTGCCAATAGCAAATACTATTTTTTTTTACTGTTCAGATTCAAGGCCCGTTTATACGTGTGTGTGTTTATTTATTTTATATTAATCTGAAGTATAAGCAGGCTAATAAATTAAACAGCTGACCATCAAAGGACGTAACGTGTTAATTCATTAGTTTCACCTCCTAGATAAATAAATAATTAAAATACGGCCGCTATGCACAAAAAAAAACAAAACCCTGTTTTAAGCATTTAGGTCTTAAATGCAACAGGGCCTTGATCTTCAAATACAAACCGTAAAATAGTACAGCAATATAGGCCTATAGGACTATAAATAAATAAAAAATAGCATGCAACACATTTTTTTTCTTTTAAGCTACAAGAAGATTCAATTCGTTTATGGAGAACCAAAGTAGCCTATACTGTAATATACTCAAAAAAACAAACAACAAAAAAAAGAAAAGTCAGATTCTCCGCGTGCGCTCAGTTTTAATTCAAAGTTGCACAAATTAGTACAGTAACACTTAACACAAGATTCAGCTCAACTACAACGTTTGTTTTGAAAAAAAAAAAAAATATATATATATGTAAATCTGGGCCTATACGCGTTTATTGGTTCTTCGTGAAACATCAAAATCTTCATTTCTGCCACAATAGAAACATTTGTAATTTGTAACCCAACTAATGATTTGATCACAGGAAGTCGAGGATGGTCTTTGATGTGAGCTTTTGGTTCATTCTGAAGATCCGCTGCTCTTTTGTCAAGTGTCTGGAAGCGTCTCTGCTCAAGTGGAAGAGTTTTTCTGCGTGTCTGTATGAAGGTAAGACCCTTCGGAGAGCTCCTTTGACAAAAGAAGGGTCTTAAGGCCTCTTTTTCAGGTCACTGGAGACAAAACCGCTCTTAATTTGCAAAACTCTTTCCTCTAAGCACAGAAAAGGGCATTATGGGTCGGTTAGGGATCAACACACCTGCTGAATGCCTTATTCTTTGTCAGCAGCTCTGGTGTTTGTATGGAAATAAACACATCATGATCCACTATAAGGTAACGTTTCACTGATATTCCCCGAAGACAGGGACGATATTCACAAAACAGACAAAAGCTGTCTAAACATGTCCGACACAATACATCCACATCAGCTCTGAACACACTCATCTCAGTCTGTTTATTCAGTTCACATTTATTGGCATCACTGTGTAATAAAAGCTAGACAAAAGAAAAAAAAAAGATTCACTGTAAGTATAATTACATTTATTAAAAATCTACAGTAAAAATCTGACATTAACAGTATTTGACAAAAGACGAACATTACTAAATCAATGTTATGCAATAAATGAAAAGTAACAGGTTAAGTGGAAATACAACACTCAAAACTATGTTTCAAATCAAGGACAAAATGGCATGTTGTGGTAAAACGAATGTGTGTGTGTGTGTGTGACACAAAGTAAAATGTACTTTATTTTTAGTGGAACAACATGTAGATAAAATGTTAGAGTTACAGGTTTTATCTCTTGTACAATGTATATGTTTTATTTAAAAATGTTTGTCATAAAAAACAAAAAAACATTTTACTGAAAAGAATGATTCATTGAATTTACAAACATTTTTTAAGGTAAGTGGTTGCAATCAATTTATTTCAGCTACATTTAAATAAACAAATTTTGCTGAAAGTTAGTTTATTTAAATGTAGCTCAAATAAATTGATTGCAACCACTTACCTTAAAAATGTTAGTAGCCTATCATTTTTTTCAGTGTAGCAGATACTGTATATTGCTACCAATGAAAACAGCATTTGGACAAAAAATTAGTTAATTAATTAAAAATATGATACTAAAAACACTCAAATATTCTCTGTTTTTAATTGGTGCTTCAATAATAATATATATTCCTATAATGTCATAATGGCTTGTGTTTTTAATAGAATGCAGATCAAACAGTTTACATTTACAGACTAGATAAAATTTTCCTTTCACTACAACTGAAAAAAGTGCATAGAATTTTTCAACAAAACCAACACAGGGAACATGCAAAATATACCTTTGCACAAAAAAAAAAATCCTAAAAGTTACTACAGCACAATCAAAATGTCAAGTTTTAATGGGGAAAACATCATAGATGATTAGATTTTTACCTCTGCTTGAAAGCATGCAATTTTAAAGTTTCAAAATTGAACGATTTCTCTTTTTTTGGCAAAGCAATGAGGCATAACGTTCACATTATTTAACTTATTTCCAGAGAGCTCCAGCATTATGACGTGACGCATGCAGTACATACAATCCGCAACGTAAACAGACGCCATTTACTATAGAGTGCCTATATTGCTGGAAGCCATGTTGTGAGTCATTCAAGCATGACGTGTGCATGGAGACTCCAGAGAAAAGGACCAAGACCTTGGCTTTGTGGATGTCAGCTTATTTAACTCCAACACGTTCAGGCCACGCTCTGTTACCCAGCCACTAAAGCTCTTCATGTTCCCCTGAACTACTGGACTCCCTCCACACGCCAACACGTCCTCTGTTATAGTTCTGCAAGAAGACTTAGACCCTTCCAGGTTAAGCATTCGACTGATCAAGTACACTATGCACTCACAATTGATTGAAACTGTTTTGATGAGTGTACGAGATATTTTGGTAACACTTCATTTAAAGCCTTTACCCAACCGCAGGTCACAGGTCTTCATGAAAACCTCCTAAACTACTCAACACCAACAATTACTCTTGCAAATATTTTAATTTTTTAAAATAAATAAGACCCTTCCAGGCTAAACACAGATGATTTACTGTACTTTGGGTTTTATGAGATATTTTTTCTGTGTTTTTATTCATTGACACTTATACAAAGTGAAGTTAAATCTGAATTAAAAGGACATTTTACTTAAAGCATTTATACATAATGCATTATAAAAGTCTTTTTAATGCATTAATTATGCCTTGTAATCAGTGTTAAAAATGTACAAAATAATTAATTACTAGCTGATTAAATCTTCAACCATGTAATAAGATTGTTCTAATTACTCTCTCTAAAAAGTATTGCATTACTACTAATTGCTTTCTAAATTCCATATCAACAGTTGAACAATACAAGAGCAGACACGGAACTGCTCTTTTAATTCTGTAAATAAATAATATAAAATTGCATAAACTGACTAAAGTATTTAAAGAGAAAATGTTACATTAAAAACATACATTTTAACATTAGATGTTAAATCCACTATTCTTTTATATAAAACATCTGTTCTATGCACAGTATTTATTGCAATTACATAAGTAACTAAATAAATTACAGAAAAATGAAGAATAATCCCTTACTTTACTTTTTTAAGGGAAAGTAATTCAATTACAATAATTAATTACAACACTGCTTGTAATGCACTGTATGATCTCATGAAATAATTAATACATATTTATACACTTGTAAAAGTTTATTGCATAAAAAAAAGACAAACAAACCTTCACATATGAGGCAGTTTAACATTGGTTATGATTATTTATGAATAGATATAATGCAAATATAACATATGTCCATCAAATGGGTTAAAGGTGTAACTTACCCACTGTAAGCGGTGAGAACTTAAAAATAGGTTGAAAAACATCTTCCCAAGTGTGTAATCTTTTATTTTTTTATTCACAGGAGCAGCAAACTCTTTAGAGCAAACTCCAGCAGTATATCTGGCTAAAACACACAAACACACACAAAAGCACATCATTAATGATATATTATATACTCTATATCCGTCCTGGGATCGTCCCAGATGGGAATGAGGTGTGTTTCCGAAATGTGAAACCCCTCAAACCTGCAGGACTCTAAAAAGAGGCATTATTAGCTGAGAATTAACCCACGTTCGACTGACTGCTGTTGACCACGAGACTCACGAGAAGGTAAATTAAAAAAATAATAATAATTACAATTCAAATTTGTCATGATTTAAAAAAAAAAAAAAAAAAAAAAAAAAAAAAAATAAAGATTATATATATATATCTTTTTTTTTTCATTAATATATATTTTACTGT